>NW_026936096.1:0-69425 GCF_032062105.1 Saccostrea cuccullata | reverse complement strand
AATGCCATGTTAATTACTCAAATTTTGAAATTACAAATTATTGCAAATAATACTTTTGAAAATATGTTTTTGAAAAAAGACATCAATCAACCAAGCCTGTCGTAAATTTAGCAGGGCTCTTTTTCACTCATTCTGTATAAAATTTCATCTGACCTAATTTCAAACTCTTCCCACATTTGACATAAAGTTCGAATTTCATGGGAAAATGAACCAATAGTTTGTCTGTTTGGTTTAGTAACTTGTTCAGTTTTGAGTTGTTTGAATTTACCAATGTTTTTGTCTTCATTTTGCCATTCTTTTATTTGTTCAGGACCCAAAATTTCAACCCAGTTTGATACTTCAGGAGTACGGTCATCGGCTTGGATAGGGTATATTCCCTGGTCAGTATGCTTAGATTCTACATTAAGGAATTCTCCTTTTTCCGCCTCAACCTCCGAAGTCAAATTTTCATTACCTAAATTTGCATTTTGAAATTTTGAATCACAATCGGGGCAATTTTCTCTCGTACATTTACGTTTGACTGGAATTCTGTCCGCAGAATCCCTTTTTCAACAGCGCCCAAGCCCATGGCCAGCCACAGAGGGGGCCTCGGTGCCAGGGGTACAGGGAGCCTGGGCCGAAGAACCAAAGTCCCAAACATAGGTCATCCCTGGGGTTGCTATAGATGTGGGGAGTGTTGCGATTTATTCAACAAGAGGCCCTCGGGCCTTATAGGTCACCTGAGTATCATTTATCAACTTTCAAGTTATTATATTTGGTTCGTGTTTTAATCCAAAAGCCATGAAATTCACAAATTTTGAAAGAGGCATTAGAGAAATTATCTATTTTGAAAGAGGCCCCTTTCTTCATTATAAGGCCAGCATTTTTTTATGTTTAGATTTAGTTATGAACATGAGAATAAAAAAGTCCCGAAGGAGAAGGAAATAATTTTTTTTTGATAAATCAATTATTAACATTGGTACATTCTTTTTTTATGCTATCCTTATAGGCTCCTTACGACTGGACACATATTGCTTACAAATAGGAAAGTAGAACATTGAATTGCTTATTTCATCATCCGCCAGTTTGGGCCAATTACATAAATTTTGTGATGTTGATCAAAATATATTTCAAAATATCTTCATTTCTTTAATATGTGTTATATGAATGTGTAGGCATTGTTCTAAAATTTACTTGATGCCTAAAATTATAATTCCTATCATAAAACAGACAGGGAGTATTGGGGAGTAGGGTCAACATTTTTTTTCAATTAAGTGTAAAATAATTTTTCTGGTTGATACAAATGATACTACATGCCTGTATATATTTGTATATTCTTGATATATTTGAATTTTTTTTATTTCTTCAGGTTATTGTTTATTTCTTCCTCAAATTTGAATTCACTCCTCCCATAGTTTTATTCATTAACTTGATGCATAAGCAACCCTTTTCTGAGGAATGATGCTTAGACTGTAAGCTATAATAGATACCTAAACAATGTGCCTGGCAATATGCAATAGCTATCACGGGCAGTTAAAAACCTGGGGCTGGGGGAGGAAAATAATTTACAGTTACTTTTGAAACGAATGCATAATTATTTCACCATCATGTCATTGTGCAACAAAGTCGTCAGCATTTTATTTGTCTTTTGAACGGGTGAAACTCTTTTAATGGCACTCTTATCGATGAATTTTACACTAAACCAAGCTCTTCTCAGATCCTTAAACCGGAAGTGCGAGTTCGTAAATTTGAAATCTCGATCCCGACTCAAATTTGACATCGGAAAGAAAAAAATGTTTTATTTTTTTCTGAACATTCAAAACCTTGAGCGGAGGGTTTAAAAAACTAAAAAAAAAAAATAAATCCTGGCCTTAAATATGTAATTAGATCATTAGCATATTAACCAGGGACAAAGGATAAGATGTTCAAAGAATTCATGCATTTCCCTATAAAATCATTAGAGCCCCACCCCCCCCCCCTTTAAACAAGAACCCCTGACCCTGGGGCCATAAAATTCACAACTTTGGTAGAGGCACACTTGCTTATCATAACTATGTACTTAATTTGTTTATTTAATACCCAGGAGCAGAGAAGAAGATTTTCAAAGAATTCATGTATTTTCACTAAATAATCAATAGAGCCCCGTCCTAACACCAGAACCCCTGACCCTGGGGCCATAAAATTCACAATTTTGGTAGAGGCACTCTTGCTCATCATAATTATGTATTTAGTTGGTTTATTTTATACCCAGGAACAGAGAAGAAGATTTTCAAAGAAATAATGCATTTTCACTACCTACTTATATAGCCCCGTCCTAGCACTATAACCCCTGACCCTAGGGCCATGAATTTCACAACTTTGGTAGAGGACTCATTGCTGATTACAATCATGCAAACAGGTTGCCTGCTTGTTGTCCAGGAGTAAAGAAGAAGATTTTTAAAGATTGCATTAATTTTAGTGGTTTTGGCCCCACCCCTCAGGCCCCAGGGGGGCAGGGATCATCATGAAATTCACAATTTTTGTTCCCCTTCACCCATAGATAGTTTGTGCCAAATTTGGTTGAAATTTGTTCAGTGGTTTCAGAGATAAAGATGAAGCTGAATAAGAACATGAAATGTAGGAACAGCGCGAACACGGACCTCCGAACCTGTTATCAAAAGGACAGGTCTCCACGTCCCACATTGCGAGTCAAACCCGCGATCAACTAACTCCTGTATGTAACGGATAGAAACAAAAATCAAAAGCACACTGAAAGCTTTGTCCTCACATGATGTAAACTGAGGAAATGATTTCCTATGCTTATCAAACCGAATAATTATTGCACGATCTCTCTTTGAGATTTTAGCACTGGTTCTCTGCCCTTGATTCCAGTCGCTGCCGCTAGGAATTACAAGGACAGGTAACCTCCGCCGCCATGAAAGTGGAAAAACTCACTGTTTGCTTCGCGCATAGTACTGCGCATTCCAAAAATAAATAGCATCAATGCTTGCAGAGAAGAATGTTAGGTGGATCCAGCGATTTAAATAACAGAGAAAACAAAACGTAGCATATCTTTCTTGATGAATAGAGCAATTGAATACAGTGAAATTATTCAAACAACATAGTAAGGACTTTCTTAGCTGAGTATAGCATAAACTTACAATATAATGTCACAATAAACATTCAAATGTTCCGTAGAGTTAAACATTGTAATCATCCTATTCCTGGTGCATGTGTACCATAACACTATGGAGTTAGAGAGACGAGTTATATAGCATTCCCCGTAAACTTTAGAACATGAATAATGTTAAAGAACAAGTGTTATAACTTAATCGGTGATTTAATTATCATATCAGTGGCAAATATGTAGGAAAATTAATAATTCAATAGATCTTGATTTGAATTATGTGGGTAGGATATGCATATGGGACATGTGATATCGCTTTACATTTAATGGTTTTTGAGGCATCACTATTTCATGGTTTTATAGATGCTTAAAATCCGTCTACTTTCTTTGTTAACAGCAGTGTAACATGTGTAGAGTGCAGAGAGGAGGGTTTATTTACTTCAGCACTTCTGGATTTACGCTAGTCTAAATATAGATTTTTTTCATCAGTGCTGTTTCCTGTGACGCGATAATGGCAGTGGTTACCTGTCGTTGGTTTTTCAGGGCGCTTGCGCCCGTGAACCAATGCCAGGGTAAAAGTCTATTTGAGATTTCAGTAGGAGCGAGGCAAATCGTTCTTCAACTATTCGTGATGTTTTTTAAAGGGGTAATTTCCCTTTCAGACCTCAAGGGAATGGATGGTTTATTGTTGAACGTACTTCTCGAAAACTTTTCACCCGTAAAGAGACGCCACAAATTGCTGGTGGAGAGCTGCAATTTTTGTCAAATCTCGATACTGTGGACCATTGAGCAGAGGTGCTGTAATCTTGACAGCACCTATCACGACATGGAACCTCGGTTTATACCGTTACGGTCTTGTCCGAAGAACCAGTCTCCACGTCATATCGTGTAATTCGACCCTGATGTGTACAAGCAGGTATATTTAGGTTACAATCAAATACTCTACTTACCTTAATATAGAGTAATATATAGCAGCTCTTTGCCGTAAACTTAACAAATCTACATAACATGTCTATTGACCTTATAAAGGTTTAACCTACATCCGATGAACAGTTCACAAGATCACTGACGGAATAAAAAGTACTCATGAAGATTGCTTGATTGTATATTGATCAACGTCCCTCTCGAGAATTGTTCACTCATATGAGACGTGGCACCACTTGCCGGTGGAGGGCTTCAAATTTTGTCCTATATTCGGCACTCAGGGCTATTAAACAGGGAGGGATCAGTTGAGTTGCTTACACATACATGTACTTAATTAGAGGAGGAAGTTGAGTTTCGTTCGAAGTCGGATGGTAATGACCGAGGGACGGTATCTTTATCAGATGATTGAGTGTGGTTGTGCCTATTTCTCCAAGTGCTCCAGATAGGAGTTCTCGGCCCCGCTGATTGTAAACATCGATGCGCTAGCTTTTGATCCGGAGATACCTCATGATTTTTTAGGTTGCAAAAAAAAAAAATAAATCTAACTACTAATAAACAATTAAACAAAACATCTATTTTTTATAAAGTGTATTTATATGCCTCTAATATACATACAGGTTAGCATTTGACCTCTCAGTAGTATTTCAATAGAGAAAACCGTATGACCATGAAATTAACAATTTATTTTTGTAGTGTTTAAAGCCGCTTGGTCCGATTGTAATCGCTAAAAAAATATATTCGTTTTTCTTCTTGAAAAATAAATGTTCATAAATTATTTCAACATTGGTAAAATTATATCCCTAAAGTCTTTTTCTTTTTAAAGATATCAAAATTCAAAAGTAACAAAAATAATTTTTGTTAGGTAAGACAATAAATAATCCTTTGTTAACATTTGTTGACATTGCGTGAAGTCATCTTCCAAAATTAAATTTATCGCTTACATTTATAACTCGTGAAGAACAAACCGGAGCATTTTTTCCACAACAAAGTGTATACAGGCAATATTTTAGCCCTCATTACTAAACCCACATTTTTTTCCTTTATTCTGTAAATATGCACATTAATATAAGAATTACTATGGATTATATTCAATTAATTCCTTAATTTTTAAAAGATATTTCATGATTTAGGATTCTACTATTTGATTAAAAATACTCGGGTTTGAAATCTCTTCATAATTAGATATATCCGATAAAGGTATTTTTTTTTCAAAGGTGACTTCAAAACAGATCTTAACTTTCCGTCAGGAACTGCTGTTTATCAACAAAGATTTTGGTATATGTTTTGTATGCAAGGATTGTTGTAATAAACTATTAAATCAATCTTATAATTAATTTTTATATATTATCTATGTAATGAAATACTTTTATTGATAAAGATAATATGTGCCTGTTTCGGAAGAAGCGGCTTTAACACAACAGAAATGGGGGGGGGGGGGGGGGGGAATGGAAGCAGATTTGAAGTTGCATACAAAATCATCTTTCCATGCAGACATTCTGTTTTGTTTCTAAATAATTAAACGAATATGAAGAGTTATGCCTTTAAGTAATTATAAGTAATTAGAAGCAAAGAAATAAACGTTAAATTCTTTGTCTGCCATTCTCCATGTTGGTAAGACAGGCAAGTACTAGTATTCTTTTGCCCCTCTCATCAACACCATAACTAGACTGTGATTCGATCCAGGAAAAAATGGAGGGGATGCCTCGGGTTTTCTCTGCCTCCTTAGTGACCCAAGGCCTATCAAATTATCAAGAAAAAAAATTACTGTGAACTTAATAATGAAAAGTGCTTTTAAGAATAAAAAGACATTTCAGATCCCTAGTTTTTAATCCAATATGTATAAAAACTAATAAAAGATGTAAGCATTATATTATAATGCTTATGGTATCCAATGGCGTCTTCCTCATCCACTCGTCAGGAACCTACAAAAGAACAGGCCTAATTCTTTGAAATACCGTAATGAATTATTACATAAAATATAGTTATGAAATAGATAATTTGTCTCAAATATTTGTATTAGAGATATTTCAGACTATGTTAATTTCAAATAAATTTTATTCATCAAAAATTAAATTATTTGCATCACGAAAAATTTACTATTTTTCACATTAAAAATGAAACATTTGATTTTATATTAGATCGGGATCGTCCGGATGAAACGATAACCCGTAACGTAATATCAAAATTTAAAATAACTTCTTAAACGAAAAAATTTTTATTTGAATTATATGTATATTATGTTAAACTTATGAAGAAAAACATACAAAATGCAGTTTAATTGCATTAAACTATTAAATTTTATTAGCGTACTCTAAAGTACTCTACCGTTCAAGCGAACTCTGTCTAGTTTGGCCCCTACCTCTCTGTTTTAATTCCAGAGCTGCTGCTGATAAGTGCGGGTCTATACGCCGTCCTGGCGGCATGTTTGAAATAATTGTTACCATGCTCTTCGTCCTCGGCACTAGAAGTGAAAGGCACGGGTCTTTCGGATATGAACTTAAACCAGAAGTCTCTGTCGAGACTGTAGCTCTACTGGTATGTACTTATCAAAAACCATTACACTAATTTATGTATCTTTGTGTACTCTACTTGTGTGCCAACTTATTTTGAAATCAAACTAGAACTGTAGAAGGAAAAGCGTTTTTAAGGAATTTCACAGAAAATTCTATTTTTAGTAACCATGGCAACACTGTTCATCGAAATCAGAAACCGATGCACTTTTCTATGTATCCTAAGGTAGTCTACTTGTGTGCCAAGTTATACTGAAATCAGACCAAAACTGTAGAAGGAGAAGCGTTTTGAAAGAATTTCACAGAAAATTCTATTTTTAGTAACCATGGCAACATCTTTCATCGAAATTTTAAACCGATGCACTATTCTATGTATCTAAGTGTAGTCTACTTGTGTGCCAAGTTAAATTGAAATCAGACCAAAACTGTAGAAGGAATAGCGTTTTAAAGGAATTTCACGGAAAATTCTATTTTTAGTAACCATGGCAACACGGTTCATCGAAATCAAAAACCGATGCATTAATATATGTATCATAGTGTAGTCTACTAGTGTGCCAAGTTAAATTGAAATCAGACCAAAACTGTGGAAGGAGTAGCGTTTTAAAGGAATTTTACAGAAAATTCTATTTTTAGTAACCATGGCAACACTGTTCATCGAAATCAGAAACCGATGCATTATTATATGTATCATAGTGTAGTGTACTAGTGTGCCAAGTAATATTGAAATCAGACCAAAACTGTGGAAGGAGTAGCGTTTTAAAGGAATTTTACAGAAAATTCTATTTTTAATAACCATGGCAACACCGTTCATCGAAATTAAAAACCCATGCACTATTCTATGTATCTTAGTGTAGTCTACTTGTGTGCCAAGATATATTGAAATCAAACTAAAATTGTTGGAGGAGTAGCGTTTTGAAAAATTGTTTACAGACGGACAGACAGACAGACAGACAGACGGACGGACGCTGGACGCATTACTATCGCATAAGCTCTTCTGGTCTCTGACCAGTAGAGCTAAAAACGTAGGTTCCGTGTCACGGTAGGCGCTGGCACGATAAAGAACCCTCACTGCTCAATGGCCCTGAGTGCCGAGTATAGGTCTAAATTTGAATCCCTTCACCGGCATACGGTGACGTCTCCATATGAGTAACAAATTCTCAAGAGGGACGTAAAACAATATACTATCAATCTTGATAAGTCAGGTGTTCAAAGTTTCCCATCGATGATGTTTATCGTAAATGAGTTGATGACTGTTGATATTCTTGTTTCATCAACTTGCTTGGAAATAATTTTTATTGTTTAAGAAAAAGTTCATACGTAAAACATGCTCTTGCGTATCGAATCAACTGAGATATATATACTTCGTATGTAGGTGATGAAGGTATATTGCTGCATAAGAAAAGGAATTTGACGATAGAAAATTTAAAGTCATCACGTTTATCATATAGCATGGTTGTAACATTACCATTATTGTCTTTTTCAAGTAAAGTATCTAAGTATGAAGCAGATGTGTCGGGCTCTGTGGTATCATTCATCTCAAGCTCACCAGAATATATCGTGTCGACGTAGGATAGAAATTATCATTATTAATTGACAATACGTCGTCGATATATCTAACTGTCGACTTCAAGACCACAGCAGGTGTTTTCTTCTTTTCTAGCATAAGATTTTGGATAAATTCTGCTTCATATGAATATGAAAATAAGTCTGCTAATAACGGAACACAATTTGTACGCATTGGAATTCCGATAGGTTGTTGGAATATCTGGTCTCAAAAAACTACATTGATATTGTCGATCAGAAACTCAAATAACAAAGAAATAACCTCAAAGACTTCAAGGACTAACTAAAAATCAGATCTGCTCCAAAAGAAACAAATTTTTAAATACTCTTTATAAATAACATCATGGGGAAACTACTGATGTTATGAGAACATGAACTGCCCGAAATAACAGTTCGCCATTTAAAATGTTGGGCACACCACCCCATTTGGTTGATCCACTCCTATTTGGTGGTCTATAACTGACCAAATGTTCAATATTTCTTCGCGCCAATATTGCATCAAATAAACAGAAAAGCGCATTTGAACGAACATTAGGAAATGATCTCCAACTCACAACAAGGCACACTTTTCAGAGTTCATACGAAAAAAGTGAGATTATTGAAAATCAAAGGAAGTGGGAGAACTTAGCCCTTAAGGAACATACATTTGTGAAAGATGTATAAAGCATGCTGATGTAAATTATAAATAAATTTTCCATATTATATCAGTCACGCAGGAATGCGCGTATTGATATTTTCAAATGGTTTTCTTGCATTCATATAGTAAAATGTTACATGAACGTGAATTTATATGAATAAAAAATCAAATTATATGAATAAACATTTATAAATGAAGATACTCCCTCTCCTTGGCTATTTTCTTTTTTTTTTCAACGATGTGTTTTGTTTACAAAAGACTACAATAATGCAAACTGCTGCTTTGTCTTTTTTAACGATTTGTTTTGTTTACAAAAGACTACGATCATGCAGTCTGCTTAATCTTCAAATTTTGTCCCGAAAAGAAAAAAAGACAGTTTTGTTGAGGAGATGGTGCAGAAAATTGAGAATGGTGACATTGAAGAAGATGACTTGGAGCAAGTTGTTCGTTTATTAATTTATTTTAATCTTGTAAAACAAAATGTATAAGGTTTGGGTCAGCGGTACATCGTACCTTTCATTGAAATTACTACAACAAACGCATATTAACAAATGAATTGCATGAAGTCGCACCTTTTTATCTTTCTCATAGGAAGAAAAGAATCTTTTTAAGTGTATGAAGACAGTTTAGTTGCCGGTGCTTTTTATAAAAAAGATGACACATTAAAACATTTTGATCCAGCTCGTAAGATTTGTATGCACTTGTATTAGTATATTTTTGTTAAATTCCTAAAAAAATATTACACTTTTCAATTTTAATAATTTAATAAATTAAATAATTAAATAATTTTTGGAACCTCTTCGTTCTCTTTTCATAGGCAACATGTCTGAGAGGAATGGTCCTCTTCTTGCCTTTTTAAAGGGGTTGATGCATGAGGGGTGATTTCTTAAAGAAGGAAAAAGCCGTGGTTATAAGCAATGTGGTGGACAGCGTTTACTACCTTGTAAACACAAAATTTGTTGGTTCACTTGCATTTGCTTCATGTAAATCCCTTCTTATATACACTAAGACAATTTTTTTTTTTATATTTAACAATCACGCAATTAAACATTTTTTCTCATTTTTTTAACATGTTATGATTCAACTAAATAAAAAAGGATTTTTTTAAATTTCTATCTGCATTTATAATTTTTTTATTTATATACCTACTAAAAGCCAACAGCCAAGAAAAAATAAAGATTCCCAATAATTCGGATGTTATATCCTTTCAACTTAGTGCAAACTTCTAAATAACCATCAATTTGTATAACTTCTATAAAACAGATTTGCCCTGGGTTTGCTCATTCTGTTTTGTATGGACTCAAGTAGAAATTTTGATTTCCTGTCCGGCTTACAAAGGTTGTCGCAACATTCTTTGACAAAAGATGCAGCGATGTTAGAGTCCATCTTCATAAAGTCACTGTCAACAAAATTTTAATTCACACTGGCTACAGGGCCTTTCGTAAAGGATAATGTAGCAAGTGGCCCAAGGAGCCCAAAGTCCGATTATCTGGCAGTATAAACAACTGGAAAAAACAGCTGCTTATGTTCAACTCGTTGTCGCTTGCTTTTCAGAATAACGAGTCGTTGGCCTCAGAATGAAGAAATAGTACTTGTATCGATATGATATCAAACCGAGATTACTACATGCATCTCCATGATAAAGATAATTTCTTCTACGTTGGTGACACTTTTGAGGAATCAATTGCCAATTGTGCCTAAATTTATAGCTTTTTCTCTCAAATCACAATGCAAGCAACTGCCACTATATAAGAAAAAAAGCAGTCAGATCCTTTTATCCAGCAGTAAATGGCATTTTTGATTCCGCCATCGGTATTTTAATCCGTACCTTCAAGCAAAGGAACTCGTCATCTGAAAAAATCCAGTCTGTCCCTTTTGAGGGATTGTTACATGGACACCAAATCATTTCGTCCTAATTGTTTATAGTACATATTTTTCATTCATGTAGTCAGCATGTTTCATGTATATGCTCATTGCAAATCTGCTATTGTTAGCTATAAAGATTATAATTATTAGAATCTAAAAAGTGACTTACAAATAGTCATAAATAATTTAATTTTGATTATATTCTAGTCTCTCATTGGTTGGTTTCCAAAAAGAAACACAAGAATAAAACGTAATAACCTGGTTTGGTATGGGGACACACCCCCTTGACAACCAGCTGATTTATTTGTTTCTCTGCAATCCCACATTTCCAGTCCATGGAATTACATAAAAAATTCTACATTTAATACTAAGTAAATGTACTTTTAACTTCAAACAGTAGCTCGCTCTTACCTCGTGTAAACAAACATCATGGCTGCCAGATCTATGTATCACTTATTACGTCCCCTTGTTTCAAATCAATTCCGTTACTAGGGATGCATTATTTAGCGGCAAATTTGAACTCATAAAAAGCAGCACAATTTTACATCCACAGTTGTTTAATAATTTAAAAATCAAATTATAAGGAATGACTCTAATTCTTGCCCAAATTATTCGATTATAACCTGGTTTGGGTCAGTTAACGCTTTATTATAATCCGCTTCGCGAATTATAAAGCGTAAACTGACCCGAACCAGGTTATAATTGAATAATTTGGCCAAGAATTAGAGTCATTCCTTAAATAACCAAGACAAAGCTAAAAAAAAATGGAATGACTATTACTACGAGAGCATTAAAGCAGAACAAAATTTTGTATATCAATATAACGAGTACAAGTCATCTGTTATATCATCCAAGGCTTTACGTAAACAAAATTTTTTTAAAGACAGAAAGGTAAATGGTTTAGCCAATAATACAGCTAAAGACAAAGCCAGTTTTTACAAGCTCAGAAAATATTATAACAAATTATTATACCATCAGACATATGCAAAATGAGTGTGCCAAATATGTCAAGGCAATAAGATTAGCATATCTTAAAAATTGTGTTAAAAAAGAAAAAGAACATCCCAATGAAAAATTACACAATTTTACAAAGTTAAATATACCTTATGGATTAAAATGCAACCTATTTAAAGGTAATAATTTTACCCCAAGTTTTTGCAAACCAACAAGTTTTAATGATATTCAAATATCTGTATATAATGATTACTACGGTCTATAGACTAAGTAACGAGGTGGTTATTTATTTTTTTTATTATTTATTTATTTTTAAAAAATAAAAGGTAGATATACAGATCTACACGACCATACAGAGGCCTGTCTCTCTGCATTTGTGTAGAAAGTTCAGAGATTTTTGAGGCTGGAACCACAAAGCGAAACAATAAGAATATTATATTCTTAGCACCAATGAATGATTTATCGTTTATGATTTATCAACAATATATAAACACAAAACCTTAAGGAACAACTACATGTATCCTACACACGAGTCTGATTTTCCTCCACTGCCAACAACATCCAAGCACATTCAATCCAGCACACCGTTGTTAAGTGAGAGAAGAGAATACTCAAGCTCGTCTGACCTTGTCAGAGACGATAAGGATCCACCAACGGTAAACCTTGACTTGTTGGACTCCGGATCCTCTCTTCAAGAGCTTCTTCCAGGTCATGAAATGAAGCCAGACATCAAACTGATTGACAGTGACTCGGCATTGCAGCGTCTTCTTCCAGACACCAATTCTACTGTTAGAAACAACGAGACTATATCCAGAACAGTCACCAGTGAGATGGAGAATTCAGAAAGCGGCCCTCAAAATTCTCTAGATGGGAAGTTTACCGATTTTGAAGATTCTCTGAAAATTGTTTCCGAAGCAACAATTGGGGAAAATCTGAAAATCTCTCTAAAAAATTGTACAAAAGCCAACTTCGGATGGATTCAAGCACAAAATATGAAGGAGGCAGTGAATGGAATTGACACGGGGCTTACAAGTCTAAGAAGTCGATTGCCGTTCACTCCACAGGACCCTAACATTCAATTGTAATGTCCATTTCAAGTTGTGTAATGAAGAAGGTATGGTTTCCAAACAAACTTTGCCCTGTGATTTTCTAAAAAAAATTAAACTGATGTAAAAGTTGAAAACTCATAGATTTTAAATAATTGAAATTCAATGCAGAAAAATCATACAAGTCATTTTTTTCTCACATGTGGTTTTAAACTTCTAATTATGACGTCATAAACGTGCATTTTCCCGTATTTTCTTAAAAAGTTGCAAAAGACACCAATTTTCAATGGAATTTCTTTCAGATAACATTGTCCACAGGCATCGCCCACAAAGATCTTGAGATCTGTGATTTGTTATTGAATTTTGCACAAAATATTTTAAAAAATGACGTGGGCGACGGCTGTGGACACTCTTTTCTAATGGAAAATCTCACTTGAAATGTGCCATTTTGAGGCTTTTTCTGTTGAAAATTGTTGAAATTCAGTGATGCAGAGTGCAAATCTGGGAACCGTACAGTGATCAATAGTAGTGTGCTGTGCTGTACAGAGGTTGAGTACTGTACGCGACTGTGATGTACAGTGTCATACTGTAGAGGCGTACAATGACAGACAGTGGTGTACTGTGCTGTAAAGTTGGGGCATACAGTAATGTACAGGGATTTACAAAAAATAACAGTGAGTCTGTACTGTGATTTACCGAGGATTACGTTGATACAGGGATTTTGTACAGTGATAAGCAGAACAGAGTTTATCAGAGAATTTTCAGAATATCAGGGAATTTTAAGTTCAGTAGTAATAGTGAGGCCACACTCCTAATAGCAATAGCAGCTAATGGGTTAACCTTTAAGCTCATTCAGTAGAGTGTTGGATTTAAAATCTTGAAGGTTGTTTGTTCGGGCCAGTGTTGACACTATCTAGCTAATCGGTAATATTGGCACAAATGTGACATGATTTGCTTGTACCCTCTAACTTGGGAACAACTCGCGGCACCAAAATAATTGGAAATCTCTACATGGTATCAATGCAATTTAAGAAATTCCACGATACCAGTGTAACGAAAAGGACCGTATGAAAATACCACTTAAATATTAATCACTTTCATTATCAAAATTAGTACGAGTGAACGAGACAATTATAACCATAATGAACGAAACAGAAACAGAGACTTATCAAAAAGTGAGCTGGCACGAAACTTCGAGAAGGTTCCAAGCGAACTGAAGCATAGTGTTAGAAAAAATTTATTGAGGTCACATATAAGATCAAACACCCCGTGGGGATCCGGGTTAGAATAGGTCTTCAGTACCCCTAGCTTGTCGTAGAAGGCGACTAAATGGGGCGGTCCTTCGGATGAGACCGTATAAACCTAAGCCCCGTGTCACAGCAGGTGCGGCGCGATAAAGATCCCTCCCTGCTCAAAGGCCCTGAGTGCCGAGCATAGGCCTAAATTTGCAGCAATGGTGACGTCTCCATATCAGTGAAATATTCTGGAGAGTGACGTTAAACAGTATATAATCAATCATATAAGATCAAACTCAACACTCCATAAAGTTCTATTATTGTACATGCTGACCATTTACACCTTAACACTGAGAAAATAGGGGTTGACGCTGCTGGTAGAGATGCAAATGTTGAGCTTGTGTTGGTGAGCCCTGCAAGTGATGGAGTATTTTGACAAGGAGTTCCTGCTGCTGGCGTGATGGGAACTGGTCTCAGTAGGGAACTTAAATCTGTTAGAAGTTATGCACAGATAAACCTTTTAAAAAAAAAAAAAAAACTTAATCACTTGTACAATTGTGTTATTTAAAAAGGTTGAAATTTTAGCAAAAGTGTATAAAATTACAGTACAATACATGTATTTTGAAAAGTAACGTATTTGTACTGTTATACATTATACATACTTATATTAAGTGATTTTTTCTCTAGATTTTCAAAATTCTGCCGTCTACTTCAACATGTACAGTAGAATCAACAATTGATCCAGTACCGTTTGGATGCTCATTGTCATACCAACAGAAATTAAACTCAACAATCACAGACATACTTAATCTGTATTCAATAACGTTCTAGCCAGGAATTATCAACTGTCTTAATTAACTGCAAAACAAAGCCTCAATAATTGCCAAAATTTGTCCCTTTGATGTAGTCATCTCAACTTTTATTTTATTTTATTTTTTTTGTGAGAAGAAATAATCTTCAATGTCGTCCAGTGTCTGTAATTGGCTAGTGTCACCAAAATTTCTTGGTATCCCATTTGAGATTGAAAATTTTAAATGGCGCTGGATTATCAGAGAACTTGCAATTAACTTGCACTTTCAGGGAACTTGTTAAATTTGATGTTCTTTGTCGCATGTTGCATACTTTGCATTTTACAGTAGGAACATTAGGATTAACAGTTCCGACGTCTTTGTTGCACACTCCGCAAAGGGTCAGCGAGACACAAGAAACAGAATCCACCGTTATAGTATCAATAACACTGACCGACCGAACATAGCAATATCTTCTTGTGAAGGAGATTGTAGTCGTTATTTTGTTCACGACGGAGCTCATCTGAACAGCCAGGGGAATATACATTTATATTGGTTATAAAAGGAAACGTTTAATTCAGCGAAAAATAGGCATTCCTGAAAATGGAAAAAGAATTGTTTTAATTTTGTTACTTTTACAGGCCGATGATTTTTACAACATTATTGTAAAAAATGACATTTGTGTAAGTTGTAATATGTATGACCCTTTTCCTGTCTTGGTAATTAATGTAATGCTAGGTTTTTTAAGCATTTGGTGTTTTAGCTAGATCCTAAATTTAAATAGCAATTATCTAATCATATCTTAATTTATTTTATATATCTTGCGAAGTTAAATAATTGATTTAGGATTCCAACATTCTATGATTGTGTTGGTTATATTTGTACCGTTTTTTATCATATTTACGTAGATCTATTGAAGGAAATAACATCTTTAACTCTTTGTTTTAAAGCCCACCCGCATCCTATCCCCCCCCCCCCCCAAAAAAAAAAAAAATTTCAAATTCTGAAAGAATTTTTTTTTATACTCTTCGGAAATTATACAAAACAATTGTGAGGCTTCTATAGTTTATCAAATGTGTTTTTTTTTTTTTGTTCGAACTAGGAAATGCGCTTTTTTTTATTAAAGCACACAAAACGAAGATAGCATTTACTACAACCTTAGATTATTCTATACAAGTCTGTGAATCTTTGCTTGAGAGTTTGGATTGTTGAGGGGTGAGGGGGTAAGAAGGACAGTCACACAACCCTACAACCCCACCCCCTTTCAAAAATGGCTGAATCCCCCCTTGTTCAAACTTTACGAATTTTTTGACAGTAGTTTTCATCCATAGACATATAAATATGCAAGATAGCTAATTTCCTCACGTTGGAATGGTGCAACAGGAAGAGTGCCAATATAAAGAAAATTCATCGAAAAAAATGCGCACTTATGTGGAGAGGACAGGTCGCAGTGATGTAAGTAATAATTAAGGAATGAAGCTTTTTTCAACTTATGTTATCCGATATAAGGTAACTTGGGGCAGATCACGCTTAATAAACCGCTTCGCGGTTTATTAAGCGTGATCTCGGTTTATAAACAAGCATTTTGAGAGTATTGCCTAAGCAAATAATGTCCCCTACCGGGTTCCCCTTTTTCTTCAGGATGTCATTTTTTTAATGTGCAAAAGTCATGCCCAAGGTTAAACTGAAAGATTTTCAAGTTGTAAATGCCTTAAATCTAATAAAATAATAAACATTAAGACGACAATTCAACTCATTTATCCATCATCTTTTAATCGCTTCACATTTTAGTCGACAATCGGAAGTTAGCCCAGTTCGAACCCGATCTTAATTAAGCGATTATGAAAAATATTCAAAATGCAATAATTCAGTCAGAAATCAATGAAGCGAAACGAAATTCAAACTTGATATGTAACTCATTAAGATACAATCACTTACCAAAATTCAGCTCAACATCTGCAAGTGTTTAGAAAAAAAAGTGCGGACAACCAAGTGGGAATGAAAAATATTCAAAATACCATAATTCTGTCAAAAATCAATGAAACGAAAGAAAATTCAGACTTGATCTGTAACTCATTAAGATACACTCACGTACCAAAATTCAACTCAATATCTGCAAGATTTAGTAAAAAAGTGCTGAAAACCAAGTGGGACAGACTGACGGGGACAGACAGACGCAGAGGAAACTTATAGTCTCCTCCGGTTTCACCGGTAGGGGATTAAAAAGCGTAAACTGACCCAAGTTTTGTTATATCGGATAACTTATGTTGAAATTAGCTTCATTTCTTATAATTTGATTCCAGTGTAGACAATGAGACAATATTTCCTCCGAAAAAAAGACTGCAGATCGAGCATTATTTTGAAAGTAACGTCAAGCGGAGTAATACATTTTTGACGTAACTCATTGTGACGTAGGCAAGTTATTTTATCCAAAATATTATATGTTCCTCTGAATGATTCAGCTAATGAAATTGCTTGATTCAAGTGAAATTAAATTATATATGTTTAGAAAGTTTGTAAACTTAAATTTTGTCTCTATAATGATAATACTCAAATTAAAGGGACAACTTAAAAAAAGGTTAAGTAATCTTGTTTTAAGGGGGAAATGATTGTAGATGTACATAAATCAAAAGAGAAAGAAGAAAGGTAAAAAATTAGTTGCGAGGGATACTTAAAATAAATGTAATATTTTTAATATCATTACTTGCAGGTGGGACCACTTGAAAAATAATTTATTCGAGGAAGCGGAGAGGAGGTAAAATTTCGCCAAGTAAAAATCACAGATGATACTTCAAAAATCCCTGTTTTTTATGGAGGGACCTTGCATCCACAGAAATTAAAGCCAAGGACGTGATTTAATGTTCCGATTTTACGGGTTTTCCACGTACAGGTATATTTATCCGGGTATTAATTGTGTGCAAAATTTCTTCCATTAAATACATGTATATGTATATATAAATTTACCGCCCTTTATTAATAATCGTAATATATTTTATTATCAGGTGCTGTCTCAGTAACAGCTGCTACAACCGAAAACTCAAAGAGGACAGGTGAGCATCTTGTGGAGTATTTTATAAAGGATCCGTAGGCGGCAATGCCTACATCGGACAGCTCCTTATTTACATGAACGCTGCTTAAGAAATGAAAACATTTACGGTTTTCACTCAACAGCTCAATAATCTGGCTGTGAAATTCGGTGTCCAGTTGGATGAAGATTTTGAAAAAAAGTAACAATTAAACTACCTTCAGAAATTCGGTTCCACTCACAGGCAGACAAAATAACAAAGATTTTTTAAATACATTGCGATTTCTTCATAACACCCCCCCCCCAAAAAAAGTTTCTCATAACATTGTAACTTGTTCATCTTTGCTTTGAAATTGTTAATATGAAACAGTTTGTTAATATGAAGTTTTAGGTCGCCATTTTGCGACCTGAGAGCAAGTGTGACTTAGAGCACTGAACTCGCGAAAGTTTCTCGCACCCGAATAAAAGTTGGTTTACAGTACATGTACGAGGCTTTTTTAGGGCAGTGACCAGATAAAGCTTTGATTTATTAGGTTACCTTTATTAGGTCAATGCAGGATAATTTTTTTTTCATGTATCATTCATGTTATACTTTATGAAATCATTTAAATAATTGATGTTTATCATATTAAAAAATCCTATAGATGTGTGTATTGAAGCTCATGTTAAATTAACATCCTTTTAAGCAATATGGGTGTATTTTTTCTCCTTTCATCAAATTAATGTTTTCTAAGATCAGCAGCGTAAAGGTGACTCAGATGAGCATTGTAACTCGTGGGCCTCTTGTTTATGAATTCTTGCAGTTAGATACCAAATCTGAAAATATTAATGAGTTACAACGCAGTTTGGAGGAGTCAAATAGACAAAGAGATCGAATATCTGATGAAATCAAACGTCTTAAGGACCAGGTCATGGATCTAGATTTAGAATTGAGGTTGGCTCGATTGAGATAAAACTACAGGTAAGTTTGGCTTCCTCAGAGCCAGGCCATTATCCCATCACAAGGTATTTATTGAACAGTAGTATTGAACATAATCTCCTACTATATAATCATGACCCCCCCCCCCCCCTCGGTAAACAAAGTTTCAGGAGTATATAGTTTTTGTTGTGTCTGTCCTTCTGTCTGGTTGTTTAAAATACTTTAACCTTGCACATAACTTTTGATTTCGTGGAGCTATGAATTTATATATCATCTTTTTATTTCTTGTGATGTACCACCAAATTTGACCTTTTAACCTTGTCCTTGGAGTTTTGACCCACTTTTATACAAAAATTCCAAACTTTAACTTTGGCCATATCTTTTGAACAGTAAATAACAGAACTTTATATATGTCTTCTCCTTGAATTATTATAATATTTAAAATATTTTTCCTACGCGGAATACAGTGTATAATCTTCGGCTCGGCTGTCTCATTACCCGAAGGTACCATATGCTTTTTCTGAACTTTATTTTCCTTGGGAGAAAGAAGAAAACAACATATGAAAAGAAAGTATTCAATTGTCAAATGAAATGCGAGTCCCCTTAGAGGAATTTACAATCTTATTGTTCAAAAAATTGACAAGCTACATGTAAATTTCGCTTTATTTCTATTTGAACGATTGCAGAATTAAAACGCCTTATAGACTGCCGGTTAACAAAAGAAAATTTTTTAAAAAGTCACCTGAAATGCCAAGGATCAATGCCAAAGTCATTCGATGAATTCTTACCAGCAAGAATTGCACTGGATGGCACAGAAGTAACAAAAGTAATAACAGCAGATATAAACAGTCAGTATAGTAACTATTAGAGAGGCTGCTCCTTCCCCAGAGTGCACACCTTTTCCCGTCAGATGCCAGGAAGGTGAACCCTCATTTGTGGAGTGTGACGGCGCCTGGAAGTGCATCCATTATGGACGGAGCAATTGACTAACTTGGAATTTGGAATGAAAATGGTGCTATGGAAGAGTTGCACCAACAAAGACTAAATGACCCAGATGTATTGTTTCTGAGTAACGAGAGGGTATAGAAAGAGGAAATTAATCCAAACAAATGTTCAATTTTCATGAGTATCTCTAATGTCAGTTCCAGAGGAGAACATGTCATTGGTTGAAATAGAGAATATACCGGACGTTTACGAAGCAAATGTCAAGTAGATGTGTCTTCATTAAAATCCATGTGTTCTGATTTGTACATGATTATTAGTGATGACAAAAACTACTTTTTAGAAATGTTCTCTAACAATTCTGAGGAAAACATGGTTGATTCCGATAGTTCTGTCATAAAGTTTTTGGAAATGAAAATTCTGTTGTATTGAAATGTTTCACATTGTGAGCTCTGTATTAAACTGGTTTGAATAGTCGCTACACCTGTCGTCACAATTGTATCGGCAGTCCCAGTTGAAACTGAATTACAACTTCCGCCGGGCCCAACCTCTAAGACATCCGTCAAGATCTACAGAGACGTTAATTGAAAATGACACTAAAAGGAGAAAAAAAAACGTCAGTCAGCTTTTGACTTATAAATGATTTGAAATGTATTTGTAATTGCCCTGACAACCCCATACTGGTATTTTGTTTTTGCTTTAAAAAAATGTAACCTGTATTTTCTAACTTTAAGACACCTTTTTCGGGGTATACTGAGGGACTTCGCTAACGAAGCTGGTTAGGCTTAAAGATCCAAAATCTTGGTCTTGTCGAGCCGAGTGATTGGTTCGGGAAAGTTGGCTTACCATGGAATATTACAGGGGCTTTCCATAAAAAAGAAACTAGTGTTGAGAGTCTAGGCTTTGTGCACATCTTCCAGAGTCAAATACCTGACTACTGCAGCCATGATCATTGATGTAATGGAAAATACTCATTCTAATGATGCATTGACTTCTCCTTTTCCATGTCTGGTCAGACAATGCAGGCTACTATAAGTAAACAGAGATGATATCTCTCCTCAAGTCACAAGGCAAGGTCAGGTCCTTTATTCTTCCTCTGTGAAGCACAAAACGGCTAGGGCCCGTATAATAGGTCTGGAGCAACTTTAAAGGTAGCTCTCCGGCGCTTTGTGAACCATGATCATCATGTACCTACAGCATATTCAATGAGAGGTTTAATATCTCACCAATTTACTAATTAGATTATCTTTTAGGTTAAAATTCAAAATGTTAATCGATGTGAACTTGTTTTCCCAATGAACCAAGATTGTGTCATGGTGCGGTACTTTTTTATGTTCGCCATACATTAAATCAAATAAAAAACTTTGTCTGAATTTCAACGTACGAGGGGTGATCAAAAAGTTCGCGAACTGTCTCTATATTTACAAAACCGGAATTCAGATTAGAAATAATATTGAACTTACGTAGCCCTACACAAGTTTTTATAATTGGCGTATGTTGAATAACGTTTTGTTCCTTGTCTATGACGTCATAATGTGAAAAATGACGTCAATCCTTAGATCAATTGTGACGAAAAATGGCTGTCTCTGTTCAAGAAACGACTGTTAATTTCATGGTATAACTAAACTTAGAAATTCCTTTAGATGTTGTTTAACGTCCCTCTCGAGAATTTTTCACTCATATGGAGGAAATTCCTTTAGAAGAAGCGTTTAATAATTTGTGCATACTTTATAAAGACAAAAATGACAAAAAATGAATTTAATCCATAATTGGTATGATCAATTTAGAGAAGGATGGCAGATGGTTAATAATGATGATTTTTATGTTGCCCAGTGGAAGCAAGTTTCAAAAGAGATGTTTTAAATTTAGCAAGGACCTCCAATTTACACTTTGAAAAATAAGATATCATTTACTTTAGTCTTCAACATATATCGTATGATAAAAAGGAGGCAGCTCTTCTCTATCCATTTTCGAGTAAACGTCTCCCCCGAGACAAGATTTTGGTTTTGATGGTCACTATGCTTAATTTTGGAAAGGGTATTTATAACCATCCATTCCGCTGCATTTGATTAATTTTGACAAATTAACTGTTTTGATATAAAAATTAACATACATGGAAAGAAATATAAAGCAAAAAATATTTCACTTTTTGTAACAGCACGCTAGGTTGGGGATTACGTGATTGCCTATATCACTTGAAGTGATATGAGCAGAACAGTGACAGGTCACAGATGTGCATAAAAATCGGACTAATTAAAAATTTAATAGAACTGAAACCAAATACTTTCTTTTATGTACGTTTTTCAATTTGTTCACGAATTTTAACACCACTCGTATAACTTCTATGGAATCAAGAACTATTTTTAATAACACCCAAGAATATGACATCAGCAATCAAGTTAAGGCGCTTGGTCCGATTCTAATCGCTAAAAATACATATTCGATTTTCTTCTTGAAAAAAAATTGTCCATAAATTGTTTCAACTTTTGTCAAATTATATCCCCTAAGTCCTTTTCTTTTAAAAGATATCAAAATTCAAAAGTTAAAAAAATAATTTTTGTTAGGTCACACAAAAAATAATCCTATGTTGATCATTGTTGATATAGCGTGAAATCACCCTCGAAAAATTAAATTTATCGCTAACATGTTTATCTCATGACGAACACACCCGAGCATTTTTTCACAACAAAGTACATTTATTACCTGTACAAGGACAAATATTAGCTCTTTTAAAAAAATAATTTAAAACATCTTATTTTCCTTTATTCTTTAAATATGCATATTTATATAATAATTACTACGGATTATATTCCATAATTTCTTAATTCTGAAAAGTTGTATTATTACTAGGGCTTCTAATGATAGAGAAAAAAATACTCGGGTTTGATTTACCATCATTATAAGATATATCCGATAAATTTATTCTCTTCAAAATTGACTTCACAACAGATCTTAACTTCCGGCAGGAACTACTGTTTGTCAATAAGGTTTGGATCTGCGTTTTCCATGTAAAAATTGTTGTAATTAAATCAATCTTATAATTTATTTTTATATATTATCTATGTAATGACGTACTTTTATTGTGTAAGATAATATGTGCCTGTTTCGGGTTAAGCGGCTTTAAAACTGAAATTACCATAATTTGATATTCTACACGAATGCCCTGTAACATACTTCCAGCTTTCAAGAACCAGAAGTCTCTGTCGAGACTGAAGCTCTCTGGTTAGAACTTATAGCAAAGGAAGAGTAAAGTACTTAAGCAGCTGGGATTTGAAACTTTACAACAGCAATAAATAGAAAAATGATCGTTGATAAAGTATCTTTATGTCCTTAGAGTAGTCTACTTGTGTGCCAATTTATACTGAAATCGGACCAAAACTGTAGGAGGAGTAGCATTTTGAAACAATTTTACAGACATTTCTATTTTTAGTAACCTCGGCAACATCGTTCATCAAAATTAAAATTCGATACGCATAATTATGTATCTTAGTGTATTCTACATGTGTGCCAATTTTTACTGAAATCAGACCAAAACTGTAGGAGGAGTAGCATTTTGATTGATTTATTGATTATATACTGTTTAACGTCCCTCTCCAGAATATTTCACTGATATGGAGACGTCACCATTGCCGGTGAAGAGCTGCAAATTTAGGCCTATGCTCGGCACTCAGGGCCTTTGAGCAGGGAGGGATTTTTATCGTGCCACACCTGCTGTGACACAGGACCTCAGTTTTTACGGTCTCATCCGAAGGACCGCCCCATTTAGTCGCCTTTTACGACAAGCAAGGGGTACTGAGGATCTATTCTGACCCGGATCCCCACGGGGTAGCATTTTGAAAGAATTTTACAGAAATTTCTATTTTTAGTAACCTCGGCAACATTGTTCATCAAAATCAAAAACCGATATACAGAATTATGTATCTTAGTGTAATCTACTTGTGTGCCAAGTTATTCTGAAATCAGATCAAAACTGTAGGAGGAGTAGCATTTTGACAGAATTTCACAGAAATTTCTATTTTTAGTAACCTCGGCAAAATTGTTCATCAAAATCAAAAACCGATATACAGAATTATGTATCTTAGTGTAATCTACTTGTGTGCCAAGTTATACTGAAATCAGACCAAAACTGTAGGAGGAGTAGCATTTTGAAAGAGTTTCACAGAAATTTCTATTTTTAGTAACCACGGCAACACCGTTCATCAAAATTAAAATTCGATACGCATAATTATGTATCTTAGTGTATTCTACTTGTGTGTCAAGTTATATTGAAATTAGACCAAAACTGTAGGAGGAGTAGCATTTTGAAAAATTGTTTACAGACAGACGGACGGACGCCGGACGCATTACTATCGCATAAGCTCTTCTGGTTTCTGACCAGTAGAGTTAAAAACTGATAAAGAAGCAAAGCTTCAATCACAATACAATTCTTTGAAAGTTTTTATCTCTAGTTAAGTCTCCTATGCAGGGCTTCCCTGCTTTCTTTGTTTGTTTTGCTGGGTTGTACTGCGCACTTAAAAGGAAAAGAAGGATTATAAGGTTAAGCGGTAGTTTAAAATTTTGGCTTAGAACCTAAGTCGACCCTGTTTTCTTGAATTTTTTCTGTATTTCATTATTTCTTAAGTTAAGATGATACTGAGAATTATTTTTAACTGATATTCATTATGATAAGTAGAAATTACAATTTGTCATATACATGTGTACAACAGCAAAAATTCAAAGCTTTTTTTTCTAACATCAAGTAATTTTTTCTTCATAAAAAGTAATAAGTAAGTAACGAATTGCTTTATACATCTTTGACATTTTGCATCTTTTGGGACTGAATTTACATCCAAGGTAAAGTCAATAAGGTATTTTAAACTACGAGTAAAAAATTTCTTTCTGTTTGTTTCGTATGGAATAAATAAATTATCAAATTCAGTTGAGTGGTATTCTATTGTTCTTTCAATGCCTTTTTAAATAACAAAAAAACAGACTTAAATGTACATCCCAACAACTGTCTATCCTCAATTCTAAATGAATAGAGATGGCTGCATCTGAAGAAGGGGGAACGGAGATGACTGCCGCTGAAAAAGAAGGATTTGGGATGGAAACTGTGTGAAGCAGTACGTCATAAGCCAGGAAAGGAGCAAAGACACTTTCTGGGATGGCAGATGGATTTGGAGGCCATATTTCAGTTGCCCTGAAACCACTGATGATGTTTTCTTTGGTGAAGGCTGCAGTCCAGGCTGGTTTAAACACCTTTGGCCATGCTGTCTTGTTTATGACAAGGTCTGGATGCTCAGTCAGCAAGTTGTTACAAGCTTTGAAGAAGGCTCGAGAAAATGGTACAAAACACATTTATTCAGCGGCTGAAGGTGATTAGATGTATGGCGAGGCATGGCCAGAATTAGGAGTTTTCTTTCACGGCCCCCTGAACATACTGAAGAAGACCCAAGACTTCATGGGAAGAGTGGGAGTCCAGGATCAACAGCTGGGGACGCATCATACCGATGTTGGGGAGGATTACCTGTGAAAACCACATATGTCGTAGGATGTCGCACATCCAGTCCTTTTCCTGGTAGGTCCATAAGGTTCCAGCTGGAGATTTGAGGGTGGAAAAATTCTCCAGGCATCGTGGTGTCCTTTCACGTTGTACATTGGAGGAAGGACATCACCAAGAGCATTTACACAGGGAAGAATGGTAATGTTATCTCTGATTTCATTTCCTCCCTGGAATGGACCTGGCAACAACAGAGGTTGGGCGGTGCTCAAACTGCTTTCCAGTCTCAACCAAATTCCATATCATGTCTGGAGTAAGGTAGTTGTTGGTCCTTTGTGAAATATCTAAAGCTACAGCGAACATCGCTCTCCAGCTTCTCAATGTTTACGTCGATTTCCTGAAAAGCTGGTTCAACGACATCGGGAGCTTCTGTCCTGAGTATTAAGTCTGTGATTTATTCCATTTCTAAAATATATAAAAAACAATTGAATGATTAAACATTAAAGGCAAAACCGATTAAAGGCAAAACCGATGATATGACATTATAATGAATTTCAATAATGTATTAATGTTTTAGTCCCTAATTAAATTGCTATCCGTTTGCCGTTATCTTAAAAACATGAGGCCTAGAGTGGTTTCTGATGGTGTTGATATGGGAGTGAACCACTCTGTGATGTTTAAAACATCTCTTGTCCGAATACTGGTTGGGTTCGGTGAGAAGTATCTTTCAAAATCAGTCATCCGTTTCTTCAGGGTCGACGCTGCATGGCTACCTAGCCAGTGACTAAACCTTTTAAAGAGCAATACATAATTTTAATCAAGATAATTGAATAATAACTACATATTAGAAATGTGGGATTAAAGCCACGCCAATTTAATTTATTGTATATTATACAATTTACGATTGATAAACTGAGTAAAGTGCCCCAGATTATGTTATATCGTATAACATAAGTTGAAACAAGCAAATTCAAAGAATTGTGGTCCCCCGCTTTCGACGTCTTTGTGGGTGAGATGTTATTTTTCATGACATATTGTGTGTAATATGAACATCCTATCATTTATTTAGAAAGTAACATTGAAGTTGATTTTTTTAAAGATATAAGTTTTTGTTAAGTAGGTCAACTCCAAGAGCAAAGGGTCAAAGTTGTTGATATCCAATGAAAGATTTTTCACAATGATTACATATCTGAAGTATGAAAGCCCTAGCCCTTACTGTTCAGAAGTTATGGTCAAGGTTCAAATTTTTTAAAAGAACGTAAATCTCTATGGTAAAGGTCAAAGTTGTTGATATCCAATGAAAGTACTTGCCATAAAGAATACAAATGTGAAATATAAAAGTCTTTTATAGAACTTTACATGATTATGATTAAATGCAAAGATAACCTTCATAGGAAATGTAAACAAAACTTAGACAAACTTACCTGTGAAATAGGTCTGGCAGAAAGGATATTTCAAAAATGAACAGGGTCTCAACATTCAAATGGCAAAAATGCATCAGGATGAATACTTCAGTAGTCGTAGAAAAATTGAGCTTTATTCAAGAAAAGCTTCACAATGGGAAAATCGCCATAGAAAAAAATTGTAAAAAACAGAAAATAGTCCTTCATTTCTTCTTAGAAACAAAAGTGAAAATGAAACTATAATTTTACAAGTGAATAAAGTCATAATGCATCTATATAGGTAGCTTGCTGACTAGACAGTGTACAAAGTACGATCAAAACGTAAGTCCAACCTATTTTTGCACACGGTCCTTACAGGTGATGCAACAGGTGTAAAGAACGCAGGTAAAAGGTGCACACGGCCCTTATTGATGATGCAACAGGTATAAAAACGCAAGTAAAACGTATTGATGAACACGGCCCACAGCAGGTATATAAACTAGAGCTGAAAATTTAAGATCACTCTTCGTTAGCATTCTGAACTTGACAGACTTAAAAAAATTATGGCAGAGGAAAATACAACAGAGACCGTAGCATAAACACAGGATCTTGTGGGCGTAGATGACAGGAGAATGATATGCGGTATCTGAAGTCAAATGGCTTTTATCATGCAGATAATTCAAAATGATATGGGTGATTTTAGAAAAGAAGTGATGCAAAAGATTAGCCAACTAGGAAGGCCAATTAGTGAAAGAAGTACAAAAACTGGAGAAAAAGCCTCAAGAACCCAATATTTCAGGGACCCACCAGACCAAACTTTTAGTGAAAGAAGGAGACAAGAAGGAGAAAAAGGAAGACAACAGAGATTCCAGGCCCCAGTACTACACACAAGAGAAAACTATCCCTGATGACCGATAAGGCACTGAAGAAGAAGAAGTAAATTGAAGTATTTTCATTCTGAATAAAATTGCTGCGTTATTTTGTTTTGTCTTGTGTGTGTTATTTGTTATTGTTTTGAGGAAATCCAGTTTGAACTGGTTTAGGCTAGGCCGAGCTTTTGACTGTGAGTGAAAGCGTGACGTTATAATGACATTCTTGAATCGCTGCCAAAATCGTAGTAGCAGCGTTATGAATCATAGTAGCAACGTATATAGTAAAATGTAAACATCCCCGTATTTAGGGGCTATATGTAATAAATTGACCCAGCTATCCCCTAGACCCCCCTAATCTGCACTCCCTTGACCCGTCTATCCCCCAGGGCCAAAAATGCCCTAGATATTGAACCGCCTATCCCCACAGACCCCCCTAATCTGCACTCCGTTGACCCAGCTACCCCGCCCCGGGCCCAAAAATGTCCTAAATATTGACCCCCTATCCCCCAGGGCCCAAAAAGTGCACTCCATTGACCCGCCTCTCCCCAGCCCCAAAAGTGCACTCCGTTGAACCCCCTATCCCCCATCCCCCAAAGTGCACTCAGTTGAAAACCCCGGCTAGACCGCTTATACTACTTGTTAGTAAACTTTAAACATGTTTTTTATTCTCTCTTTCACCAAGGATTTCAAGTCAGCTATATTTCGTGCAATTTCTGGCGTGAAGTCAAAACTCCGCCAAAAACTATTCATATTCAATTATTTAATTCCATTATAACTAATTAAAAATAAATTGTCATAAAATATTCAATGAAAATTAAAAGAAAAAATACTCACAAACTATCAAACATACTCCCCATATACTTAAAATTTTTATATACCTGGTTGTGTCTTTTTGACATATGATTATTGGTTGAGGAAGAGTGGGTGGGTGGGTGGGTGGGGGGCTTAAGAACCCCCCTTCTCATTAAAGTTCATTTGTTGTCCTCTCTAAATGAACAATCTTTCTATTTTCGTGTAATATACATGAAGATTTATTTATTTATATACATGTAAAAACTTTTAGAATTAAATAATTAATACAAACCAATGACCACATTGACCGCCTCCACAAAATCCTTTACTTCGGTTAGAATTTTAAACTGTCTGCATAGATCATTGTTACTCCACTCAAAATTAGATTTAGACGCAAATTGTCGTCTCCCTCCTTGGAATGTCATCTGTTCCTATAAATAATGAAAATACTTCATTCACTGAGAGAGAGAGGGGGGTGGGGAAGTAAATACCCTTTATAGTACATATATATGAGAGAGATACCGTATATACAATATTTTGTTTTATTCACATGAATAATTATCTGATTTATCTGCAAAACAAAAATAGTATACCGGTTTGTTATTTACGAAACCGTGAAAGATTGCATATATTTTTTGGACGCATCTGTACATTTGACATCCCCCAAAGTTGTCTTACTTCCGTGAATAGACGATATGGTCGGGAGATGAAGACATTGAAGGAGTAAAAAATTTAAATTAAAAAAAATATATTTAAAAAGTTTCCTTTGCTTTTGAAAGATATGTCTTGTAGACATTTTAACTTACGTTGACAGCACGTTGAGCGTCACAGTTCAGGCGCTTTGATCGCAGGTCTTCCTTTGAGGGAACGCCCAGTCTTTGAAGTTGAGGGCATTTTGTTCTGGTTCTCGAAAAGCGCATCCTAACATCATTTCTCATTGCATAGTACACATTTTCATTTCTCGTTATCGCTCACTTTTTCTTTCAGAATAACTGACAACTGTTAAAACCCATACGCGTGCGAGTACTCTAAAACGTATAAATATTGCGTCATTACATTCAACAAGAGGCCCATGGGCCACATCGCTCACCTGAGCACTGTGGCTAAGAAAAAGTAGAAAGTGGTTTATTTTTGAAAAGTTAAAATCCAAAATTTTTCCCATGACCTGTAACTACCTGAGGATATACTTCCATATAAATATGATCAATTATGGCTTTGCTATTCTTGAGAAGTTTTTTAAAGAATTTCCCATATATTTCTATGTAAAACTTTGGTTGGCCAGTTTGACCGGGCCCTACCCCCGGGGATCATGATTTAAACTAACTTGAATCAACACTTCCTGAGGATGCTTCCATACAAATATGATCAATTATGGCTTTGATATTCTTGAGAAGAACTTTTTAAAGAATTTTCCCATAGCTTCCATACAAATATGATCAATTATGGCTTTGATATTCTTGAGAAGAAAATTTTTAAAGAATTTTCCCATATATTTCTATGTAAAACTTTGGTCGGCCATTTTGGCCCCGCCCAACCCCCGGGCTCATGATTTGAATAAACTTGAATCTACACTACCTGAGGATATGCTTCCATATAAATATGATCAATTATGGCTTTGCTATTCCTAAGAAGAAGATTTTTAAAGAATTTTCCCATATATTGGTACAAATTGCGCTCCGTTATTAGCAGACTTATTTTTATATTCATATGAAGCAGAATTTATGCAAAATCTTTTACGCGAAAAGAAAAAAACACTTGCTGTGGCCTTCAACTCGACATTTAGATATATCGACGACGTATTGTCAATTAATAATGATAATTTCCATTCCTACGTCGACACGATATATCCTGGTGAGCTTGAGATAAAAGATACCACAGAGTCCGACACTTCTGCTTCATACTTGGATATTTTACTTGAAAAAGACACAAATGGTAATCTAACAACCAAGCTATATGATAAACGTGATGACTTTAACTTTTCTATCGTCAACTTCCCTTACTTATGCAGCAATATACCTTCATCGCCTGCATACGGAGTATTTATATCTCAGTTGATTCGATACGCTAGAGCATCGTCAACTTCCCTTACTTATGCAGCAATATACCTTCATCGCCTGCATACGGAGTATTTATATCTCAGTTGATTCGATACGCTAGAGCATGCTGTACGTATGAACAATTTCTAAAACGAGGTAAATTATTGACAAGCAAGTTGATGAAACAAGAATATCAACAGTCTCGTTTAAAGTCATCATCTCGTACATTCTATGGTCGAAACAATGACCCTGTCAGCAAATACAATTTATCATTGAATGAAATGCTGACTGACGTTTTTCATACCGATTGTTAGTCTTTTTTTGTGCACTGGGTTGGCCGCGGATTTTTTTCCGTTGTTTCCTGATTGTGGCAGCGAGCACACGGCGGGTGTGACCGGTCGGCAGGGGATGCTCACTCCTCCATGGCACCTGATCCCACCTCTGATGTTTCGGAGGTCCGTGCTTGCTCTGCTCTTATTTTGTATATTTGTTTTGTGGACGTTGAGAGTGAATACTGTTCGTTATTTCCATATCCTTCTATGTAAAACTTGGTCGGCCATTTTGGCTCCGCCCTACCCCCGGGGCTCATGTTTTGAACAAACTTGAATCTACACTTCCTGAGGATGCTTCCATATAAATATGACCAATTACACAGCTAATTGTGCCACATACGTTTCACGTACGTTAAACGTATGTGACACATACGTGTCTTCACGTACGTTTTCCGTGAAAAAAAATACCACGTACCGTGTCACATATGTTTAGAAACGTATGTTACACGTACGTGATTCATACGTTAAACACACGTGGTAAGTATCATACGTTAAACATACGCGAGTAAACGCACGTTATACATATGGAACACATATGTTAAACATGTTTTCAGAATATGGTTAATGTATGGTATACATATGGATCACATATGCTTTAAATGTTTCATAAATTTGTTAACCAAATTTGAACTAAGCATATTAATATGCTGCTATATAATTCATTATTATCAGTTATACACTCAACCTTTAATAAAAGAGTACCACATGCACTGGTAATACTATTACTTCCCGTTATAATACATTCTAATACTATTCAGTTCTTATTGTGGAAATTCTTGAACTTGAAGCTTGCAACCTTAACCTCTTCAACTGATTATATGTTTTTCACATTTATGGAACTATCAAAGATTTCATCTTCCATTTCCAACAGTTAATCTAAAATTGCCATAAAAAGACACAAATATTCAGAATTCATAAATATTTAATTTCCTTCTATGGTACATTCTTCTTCTGTGTTGTCTGGAAAAAAAAAGAATTTAACAATCAAGACATTAGAATTTTGTCGAAAAACATTTGATCAACTGACGGTACTGTTTGCATATAAGATATGATCTGAACATGAAAATTTTTATGTATACTATGAATTAAAAAAATATGAATTGAACAAGTTTTGATTTGTCACATCCATCATATTAGAATTTATAACAATATAAACACATTTTATATGAATTTTCAAGTGGTCTTGCTTTTTTAAACTAATATTTCTGAGAATAAAACCAAAGAATGCATTTACCTCTGACCCATTCACCCTTCTTTTATCAATCTCCTCAAGTCTTTCCCATTTCTGGGGCGTTCATCCTTCTCAATCTAATATTTTTAAAACAATCGCAAAATGAATAATTATTTTACAAGGAAGGCTGTCAAACTGTCCATTCTGTGAGAGAGAAACAACCCAATCAACCGGGCAAAAACCCTTAAAAAGAATGAACTTTTTCTTTTCAAAAAGAATGAACCAAGTTAACTTCATGAAATTATTTGAGGAGTTCATGAATTTAATAAGACCTTTTAATCTGTACCTTCAAGTTTATAAAAAAAATGATGGAGGATCTTTCTTTCATACTGATAACTGATTTAAATGCTACCTCTTCCAGAAAGGCCTTGAATTCTGCCCAGAAGGCAGTCAACTCCCCTGTATTAAAGTATTTCTTCTTGTGAAGAAAGTGTCTCTGAAATAAAGTAGAGACTTCATTAAAAAATATATACACTTTAATTCATGATCACTGTGATCTGCATTTGATTTTGGTTTAAAACTCACCAAACCAAAAGTCTCTGATGAGACTGTAGCTCTACTGATCAATACTTATAACATAGGAAACAAAAAGTAGCATTTGGACTTGAAACTTTGCTTCATCATGCTTATACTGTGCCTATTATGACATGAGACTGCACTGTTTTGCATGAGGTGCCTATTATGACATCACATTGCGTTTGTTCCATAATACATCGACCAAGTATAGATTTACAATGGACCAGGTATAGATTAACATATGAAAGGGTATAAGTAATCCACCTCCTTCACGTGACAGACTTTCATGGACAAATCAACAATGGGGTTAATTAATGTATGCAGACAAAGAAAATTTATCATATAATTTTATAGATAGATTTATCAAATTATAAGTTAATTTAATATTTGTAGCAATCTGATCCTCCATCTACATATTTAAGTGTAACAAAGCAAAGCAAATTAGATAAAAAACAAGATGTTTTTGTTGAAACACTTTGCACCCGGTGGCAACAAAGTTTAAAAAAAGCTATTTTTTCAGCATATAAATCACAGTCAAGGTCACAAGGTCATTGAGCTTGGTGTCATTTGGAAGAACTTGATAAGTGGAGTATGCATAAAAAATATGAAGTCTCTACCTCTGATGGTTCAAAAGTTATGGTGAAGGTTGAAAAAAAGCTTTTTCAAAATATAGGCCACAGTCAAGGTCACAAAGTCATTGACCTTGACTGTGGCCTATATTTGTAAGAGCTTAATATGAAGTCTCTATCTTTCAAGGTTCAAAAGATATGGCAATTGAGGGTTAAAGTTTGCTGACAAAAAAAATATTTTTAGCATATAGGTCACAGTCTAGGTCACAAAGTCATTCACCTTGGTGTTATTAGAAAGAACTTTTAAAATTAGTGAAGCATGCATACCAAGTATGAAGTCTCTATCTTTTATGGTTCAAAAGTTAGGGTGAAGGTTAAAGTTTGCAGACAAACAGGTCAAAAACAATATATGTCTTGGATCTTTTGATCTTGGTTGATGGCCTTGTCTGCTAAAATCCTATAAGTGGACCCGAACTACCCCTAAAAAGGGAAGAATTATCTGAATTCCTGAACAAACTTGAATTAACACTAAGGATGCTTCCAGATTTTTTTGGCTTTTTTCTATAAGTTTGAAGTTTCATTATGGTCCCAGCCTATCTCTGAGTCATAATTGGGACAAATATGAAACTACTCTACTTTTTGCTTCCATACATCTAATAATTGGTTTGCTGTTCTGGAGAATATATATGTATATACTTTTAAAAAGTCTTAAATATACTCTTACGTATAACTTTGCTCCCTGGAGTCATGATTTGAACAAATCTGAATTTACATTAACTGGAGATTATTCCAAATAGCTAATGACCACCATGCACGGCTTTGTTGCTCTCAAGAACAAGTATGCTTTGATATACATTTTACCTTTGCTGGTTTTGTTATTCTTGAATTGAAAAGAAAAATTCTCCTATATATTTCAATGTATATCTCCTGGCCCCATTTACCCTAAACCCACGGGATGTGATTTAATTTAAACAATTAAAAATCTACATTACCCAAGGAGGCTACCAAAGACTATTAAGTTTTTCTGGCCGAGCAGTTCTAGAGAAAATATTTAATCACTCCATCATTTTTTCTTTTCTTTTCTTGAGTATTTTCCAATGTGAATGAACTTGGCCTTAATTCTCTTAAACAATTTAAACAAATTATCACAGGAAGCTTTGTATTAGGCGATTCGATTATACCTGAACACTGTCACAAATGGATGTTTTTATAATGATATATGTATGATACTTTAAATGGATCAGTCATATTTATAATTTTTTTTTTCAGATCTTGCAGATTAATGTATGTTAAAAAACTTTTAGAGTATTATATTTTGTTGAACACTGAGAAATGGGGAGAGGTACATTTGTAACATTTGCTTATGCATTTAAAGAATAAAATTAACATTTGTGAATGTGCAAGTACATGTCAATCAAACCCATCCAAATATTTAAAGCTTAAATAACTTTTAGATGAAATAGGATTATTCATTTATTTTTGTGTGAAATGCTATTAAAATATATGTTGTAGTACATTATACAGTTAATTTTAACTTCAAATCTGTGTCCATGCCATCTTAAAGATTGTGACTTTTGGGATTATTACTTTTATTTTCTGTATGTAAAAATGAAATACTGTAAAAGTGGTTATATTGGCGGTACGAAAGTTTGACGATTTTTTCATCTTAAAAAATTGACGAGAGAAAACTCTGACGAATTTTTAATTGTGCAAAATAAAAGAAAATAAAAAAAAAGTTATCTCTCATTTCATACACTTTTACCAATTTCTGAATACGAGTATCGATGACATAGCCCGTGGCTACTGATAAAATTATGTCAAATAACTTTTAAAGGGTGGTTTTTGAAGTTTATTTTGATGCCAGTAAGAATGTTATGCTGGCTAAAAACAGCTGGGCTCAAACCTGGGTTACCAGACCCAAATGTCGCTGGTATAACGGGACCCTCTAAAGCCATTGATTGAATTGTAACAGTTAAAGAAACAAGTATCTTCTCCAGACCTGTACATACTGTTAATATGTTCAAAGTTGTTATAATTAAATAATTGACAGGATGAAAGGAAGTTTCTGTTTGTACAGCATTTAACTGTCAGGTAATAGTGCTCGAGGCAAGAAACCCGCCGATCAGCAGGGCTTTGTAGTAATTACATAGCAATGTACCGAATATAAGGGGCTTAGGGAGACGTTTGAAAATGTGTTTGTTTGAGTTATTTGTATGCAGTTGGATACCTTATGTATTATTTTCATTTTATTTTAAACTAAATTAATTTTCACATAAGTTTATAAATATATTGTATACAATGTTATTACCTGTTTGGGATCGAGATTTGCAAATTATATAATTAAAATAGATATCGACGGAAAAAGGCAAAGTGATCCGATTGACTCCGCAGGTGATACAAGCGGAGGACAACAATGAATAAAAAAAAAATTGGCGAGAAGAAACTTTGACGAACTAAAGCCATTCGTCAAATTCGTCAACGTTACCTCCTCGTCAAACTTTCCACTTTTACAGTACATGTTTAGAAAGTAGATTTTAACTTACTGTTCTTAAAATTCCCTAGACCGTTCTATTTAATTTCAATGGTGAAGCTAACACTTCTTCAACACTCTTCTCAGGTGGATGGAGATACTGCCATACAACTTGCTTGTCAACTTCAAATCTTCTACATTCAACTAACTTTTTAAAGAAGATTTATTTTCATAAATGTTTAACATGGCAATTGTAAAAATTTTACAAAATTTTGTTTTATGTTAAATAAAGTGAAATGCCACAGTAGTTGAGACACCTGTCAAATATAATGTTCAAATGGTATATAAACAATTAAGAGTGCATTAAAGACCTGAAGTATTTGTCGAGACTGAAGCTCTACTGGTTTGTACTTATAGCAAAGGAAAAGAAAAGTACTTTTATAAGCAGTTGGGAATTGAAACTTAATAACAGTAACAGAACTCCAGATAATTTTTTATCCCAAATTGTATTTACTCCCTGGCTTATATGTATCTACTTGAAAACAATTCTTTTTTTTAGATTGTATCTATATACATGTACGAGTAAATATATTAAAGATAATGAAACCGCTAAAAATTAGCCAATATTAAATAGATGTACTTGCACATGTACCTTCAAGAACAGACTGCGATGCATTCTTAGATTGCCCTTCAACTTTCAGTCCCAGTCTTCTTCTTTTGACGCTTGGCTGTGCATTTCTCAGGCGCTTTCGTTTCAGCTTAGCATCCTTGCGTCTCAAGGTATATGTACCGGGTGACAAAGAACGAGATTTAATCAGCTACAAATGATAGTTACCAAATTTCTAAACATTGAACGCATAACTACTCATTTTATTGTGGGGAAACAATCATAATTATTGTAGAAATTAAAAAGTAAATTCTTATCTTTAAGTTCTAATACATATCATTGGTTTAAAACTTGTTCATTTATATTTTCTTTATACATGCAGTGTATATAAAAAAGAAAAAATGTTATAAATATCACAGTCCTATTACTTTTTTGAAAGTAACAAATAAGGTGTACATAAAGAAAATGTAAACAAACATACCATATATACTCGTATATTAGTCGGTTTGCCTTTATATTTAACAGCATTTAAGCAAATGACAATGAAAAACCCACAATCTAACTAGGGCATTTTCTTGCAACAAAATCAACAAAAAGAAAATTACAGTCCAAAATGTACAAAAACACCTTAAGACATTTTTAATGAAAAAGAATTTAACAGCATGTATGCAAATGAAAAACTCGCAATCTAACTAAGACATTTTCTTTCAACAAAATCAACCAACAAAATTTACAGACAAAAATGTATAAAAACACCTTAAGACATTTTATGAAAACAAGATGTGTTTGTAAAACACTGATGCCCCCGTATGGCAACATAGCAAAGATTAAGCTTTTATTAAATGCAAATTTAATTAATTGGTACCAAAAGTAGGGTATTCTCACTGGAAAACAATTATTGAGAAATTTGAAAGTAAGCTAATGTTAAAGGTTTTTAATAAGTACAAAAATCTCCAAGGTCAAAAGGTCAATGTAATAAGTATCAAATGAAAGGTCTTGCCACATAAAATACTTATGTAGAGCATGAAAGCCCTAGCCCTAACTGTTCAGAAGTTATGGTTAACGTTTAATTGTTTAAAAAGTAGGTCAAACTCGAAGGTCAAGGTCAAAGCATCAAAGTTATTGTTATCAAATGAAAGGTATTGTCATAAGGATCAAATATGTAAAGTATGAAAGGAACTAGCCCTAAGTCTTTAAAAGTTATTGTCAAGTATGCTTTTTTAAAGTAGGTAAATCTCAAAGGTCAAGGCCAATGAGTCAAGGATCTTCATATCCAATGAAGGGTCTTTTCACAAGGATTACATATATAAAGTATAAAAGCCCTATCTCTTACTTTTCAAAAGTTATGGCCAAGGTTAAAGTTTTTCACAAGTACGAAAGTCTACAAAGTCAAGGTCAAAGGGTCAAACCTGTTGGTATCCAGTGAAAGGTCTTTTAACAAACATTACATATGTGAAGTATAAATGTCCTGGTGTCTTCTGTTCAAAAGATATGGACAAAGTAAAATTTTTAATTTTCATGTAAAAGTGGGTCAAACTCCAAGGTCAAGGTCAAAAGGTCGAATTTGGTGGTACCCAAAGATAGGTCTTGTCACAAGGAATACACATATGAAATATGAAAGTCATAGCTTCACTAAATCAAAAGTTATGGGCAAGGTTAAAGTTTTTGCGGACAAACAGACAACTATATACCCCCGAAACTTCGTTTACGGGGGCATAAAAATTAACAGCATGTGAGTAGATGACAATAAGTAAACTCACAATCTAACTAAGACATTTTCTATCAACAACAAAAAATAGTCAAAACTACAAAAATGTCTAAAGACATTTTTGACAAAAAAAAATCATCAATAATATCTGAGAACATTTTATGGTTAAAAAATCAATTAAAATGTTTGCAGACATTTTTATGTCAAAAAGAGCAACAAAATTATGTTGTGACCTTTTTACGTTGAAAACAACAGCAAATTACCTTTAAAACATTTTGGTAAAAAAATATACATTAAAATACTTTCAAATCAAGAAAGACAACTCATTTAATCTCTACCCATTCTGAAATTAAACAACTGGACGGCTATTTAAAAACTGAAGCTCAATCTATACTTATAAATTAATAAATTTTGCAAATAAACTCCGAAACGGGTGCACAAGAGTTCTTGATTACCCTTCTAATACTACACTACATACAAGATGATGTCCGTAAACTATATTCAGATTTCACTCGGATAGTAAGTATCGTACATAAAATCAAAAGTCTACTTCAGTTTTCTGAAAACAGCCATGAAATAGCATCAACGTGAGAATTGTGGCGTTTCCGGTTGGCGGATCTAAGCTACTGACAAATTTTAATGAAACTGACAACAAACAATCTATTATTTATTTCATAAAATGTCATCACTGAATTATTCAATCAAAACTTGATTTGATTGACATAAAAGAAATAAGTTGTGGTAACCAATTTAAAAAGCGAAAAGTGTAAATTATTTTCGTCAATCACCGATCTCAATATTGACGGAAGCTTCTAGAACATCGCGTCCTTTTTGCTACATTATTTTAATCAAGAAATAATTATAAATTTGTAATTAACAAAGTAGATGATTAAATAGTTTTACAACAAATGATGTTATATAAATTATATTACAATAAAAATAATAGTTTTGTAAAAACGAGCAAAATATGCATGGAAATTATCAGAAACATATTGTTGCCGGCAAAAAACACTAATATTTATTGATACAAGGATTATATAAGTAGACAAATGGTACATGACAAACAACTGTAAGATAATTTGATTAACCGATTTGAAAATATGAAAAACCGAAAGTGAGGTATCAGAAGTTGATGACGAGTAAATGACAAATGAAAATAATTGGAATACAGGAAACACATACATCGAAAGACTAAATTAGATATGTAGTGTTCATATGTCTTTTTCTTTTGAGTTTATCGATAAAAACTGTATTTTCCGTACTGAGACCATCGTGGTAACGAACCCGACGTACAATTTATAATCAACTTAATTGCGTTCAATACGAGAGAAAACTTAGAATAAGGTATTGTTCAAATACAATTAATAACAGCTATAAAGTTTTGTGCTTTCATAAAGATTTCAGCTTTTTTTCTCTCTAAAACGTCTTCCTCCAATGCCGATTTCTTTCAGAACCAAATTTTTGGTATTCAACACCACATTTCTCCTATATGAATTTCCTGTAGTATTAAACGGGGGGGGGGGGGGCCAACCAGCCTTTCACTGAACATTTCCAATAGTAAAAGTATTGGTGGGAAAAAAGTGGGGGGGGGGGCAACTTTTTTACGTATAGATAAGGGTACATATATAACTATAAACGAAGACCCAAGTACCTGTAAATTTTTACCCCTCCCCCAACTCCCCAAAATCAATTTATTTGTATATTACGTATATTCGTTGCTTTTATCCTTCATGAAAATGAAATAAGAACATTTGAAGTGCAATATCCATAACATTGTATGAAGTTTTGAAGACATAGGCGTCATGCAATTAAAGCATCTTTTTTATTTTTAAAGTTTTCACAAAAGTGGGTGGGAATGGTGACGTACATAAATATTTCTTTCATGCGGACTTTTGATCAAAGGTTTTCTTCCCTCTGTAAGTCTGTAGTCTGTCAGTAAAATCTACAACTTCTGACTAAAATATATAATTTTCAGTTGTAAATGGTAAAGTTCTATGTATAAATTCAATTTCCCGCGCTTGCGCGGGTAATTATCTAGTGTTGTAAATAGATAATGACATAATCTCAATATTGTAAAAGAAAAATATAAAAAACAACTGAAATTTTAATGAATCAAAGGGTTATTTAAAAAAATGACTTTCAATTTGTAAACAGATTATTAACAAGAGGCCCATGGGCCACATCGCTCACCTGAGAACCTTTGAACATTCCGTTTTTTACCAGATTTCCCTTTTGTAATAAAAATTGTGACCCCTACTTACCTCACTGATCATGATTTAAAGGATTTGAAATCTATACTACCATAGGATGCTTTGATTCAACATTGTAAAACTTTGATTCCCCATTGTGGCCCAATCCTACCCCCGGGGGTCATGATTTGAACAATTTAGAATCTACACAACCTAAGGCTGGGCAATAATATCGATATTTCAATATATTGCAATACAATGACAAAAAATATCGTATCACAATATGATTTTGTAACATCGATATATTGGCAATATGCTTAGATTAAGGAATTTTGTCATTAAATATAAAAATGGACTTATGAATGTTTGTTATTAAGCAAAACATTAAGACAGAAGTTGTTTTGTGGGAACATTTCAGAGCATAACTTAAATAAAAATCAACAAGATTTTTTTCTGTGCTGGTTATTTATCTTAGTTTTGTACATTATGCGTGTAAATTAAAGTAAATATAGTGAAAACATGCCATTTTTATTACGTTGAAAATATTGCAATACATATCGCAATACAGTTCAAAATATCGCAATATATCGCAATACGAAATCTCGGGCCAATACCCAGCCCTAACACAACCCCAGAATGCTTCCACATAAGTTTCAGCTTTTCTGGCTCAGTGGTTCTTGAGAAGATTTTTTAATGAACCCACCCTATATTTGCCTTTTCTTTATTATCTCCCCTTGTGAGGGGACTTGGCCCTTCTTTTTCACAATTTAAATTCCCCTTATCCCAAGAATGCTTTGTACTAAGTTTGGTCAAAATTGGCCCTGTGGTTCTTTAGAAGAAGTCGAAAATGTGAAAAGTTTACAGCCTGACGGACGAACGACCGACAAATTGTGATCAGAAAAGCTGACTTAAGCCTTCGGCTCAGGTGAGCTAAAAACCGATTCTCAATGTAGAAATCAAACATAAAAACCACTATCATTTACATGTAAAGTTTTGCTTTCGTTAACAAGGCCTAAAATTTCAGTTGTTGCTTGGACCTAGTGTTCCGAGCTACGCATTCATCTTTTTCTTAAACATCTGGGGAGGTGGTGACAGAGGATAGGGGAGTGATCAGGGGTCCTCAGCTTTCATTTGGGGACGGAGGGGTACTGGTTTTTGGAGGCGGGTTGATGCCATCATCATCATTATTAGTGGTCTGTTCATCATCATTGTGAATGGTAGTTGGGGTGGAGGGGTGAATGGTAGATAGGTCACGATCTGAGATGTGGAAGAGGAGGAATAGTGATGATCATCAATGGATTGGGGGGGGGGGTGTAGGCACATCATCATTCTCTGTCACACAGTTCTCACACTTTTTCTTAAGCCACCTTTTTAACAGCAGAATTCGACCGCAAAGGTGGTTGCAACCGCCCATGTAAAGAGCCCTATAAAAAATCACTGAAGTTTTATTATTGTACCCCGCTTGAAAAGAGGGGGATATTAATTTGGGTATGTCTGTCCGTCCGTATTTCTGTCTGTCTGTAACGCTTTCGTTTCCACACGATATCTCAAGAACCCTTTGAGCTTTTGCAATGAAATTAAATATAACAACTCCCTGTGGCCTAGGGAAGACCTTTTTTTGATTTTGAGGTCAAAAGGTCAAAGTTCAAGGTCATAAATAAGCAAATTTTGTCTGTTATAACATTTTCATTTCCACACGATATATCTTGAACCATTTGAGCTATAGCAATGAAATTAAAATAACAACTCCTTGTGGTCTAAGGAAGACCTTTATTGATTTTGAGGTCAAGGTCATAAAAAAGCAAATTTTGTCTGTTATAACACTTTCCTTTCCACGCAATATATCTAGAACCATTTGGGCTATTGCAATGAAATTAAATATAACAACTCCCTATGGCCTAAGGAAGACCCCAATTGATTTTGAGGTCAAAGTTCAAGATAGTAAAATTATACATCCTGTTTGTGTGTAACACTATCATTTCCGGGCGATATTGCAAGAAGATTTTGAGCTTATGTAATGTAATTTTATACCAAAACTCCCTAGGACCTCGCTCACCCCTCACAAAGTGCCCCGCCCCGTTTGTTTTACTAGTATTTATCGTATTATCTGTCGCTTTTTTTTAGCACTGGGGCATGCGGAGAATTATTGCGTATAAAAAGGTTCTCGGTGGACTTTACGTTCTTGTTACATCTATTAGAAATGTTTAATAAAGGCTAAATAAATCAAACACCATGAATTGTGTAAACTTTTGATAATACCAAACATGAATATATACATGTATGTGACTTCACTTCTGAATATACATGACTTCATTTAAAAACGATTCTGTGGTCCAATGGTATGTGGTATCGAATCTCGGACGGATCCTTTTATGTTTTTTTTTGGAGAATAACTCAATTGAGTGGAAAATCGAGAGCGTTGTTAGTGCTTATAAGTATAGTACAATGAAACATATGGAGCATTCAAGATCGAAAATCCATAAAACAATACAAAATAGGAGCAGACCTCCAAAACATCAGAGGTTGGATCAAGTGCCATGGAGGAGTGAACATCCCCTGTCGATCGGTCATGTATGTTCCTTGTCATGATCTTTTTTTAATGATAGTATTCAGCAAGTAAAAAGAATAATTTATGAGGTTATAAAAACATCATTACAGTGTGATAAATATTCAATATAAAAAGAATCTTTTATGTATACTCATAATTAAGAATAAGCAATCAAATCTTTAAACGCATATTGACATACATGTATTTTATTTGCTTCAGTATACATGTATACATTTAATAATTCTACAAATTCAGTCAGGGGGATCCGACTTTTTCCCAAAGCGGGGGACAAAAATTCTCTGAATTAGCTTGTTAATTTTCTTATCAATATTTAGGTAGTCTTTATATTATATCTTCTTCGTTTCCCAAATCAAACTGGAAATTAATATCAAAATAAAGACACTCAATGTAATACAATTGACCACATTATTACCAAGTCTTCCAACGGTTTATTTAACTTCGCCAACAGTTTTTGTTTGAGAATTCCTAGTTCTGATTCTAAAAAAAAATAAAATGTAAGATTTCAATATGGCAACGTTGCTCAATTATTACTTTTGTTCTTCAAAGTTAAATGTAAAGGATTAATAATCCATAATTACTTTCAATGGTTACTTTTAACACTTAGAGATTCACATATCATCTCATTTTGTGGATAATCAGTATCTAAATCAGTTAATTCATTTAAAAGTATTTACCTGTATAAACAGTGATTCCTGCTATTGTTACGGTTGATGTTGTTTTTTAGAAAAAATAAGGATCATGAACAGTTTATTATAATTACACTTCTACTACAACTTTTACTACAAAATGTCACGCGACGTAGCATAAGTCAAGCTGACCTCCTAAATGCTGATGATGAGGTCTCTATGGAAAAAAAACAATTATAATATTGTTACTACAGTCTACATGTCTTTCAATTAATTTACATTTTAAAAAATAAATAAAAAGATAGTTTACATTACCACAAGTCTTCTACGGATAGGACAAAAGTCAAGTAATTGATGATATTAATTCTAACGTATATACCTGTTTGTCCGGACTTGGTCAGCATAGTTGTCTCTGTAAAAAAAAAAATAACTCATTAAATCTTACCATTGTAAAACAACATGTTATTGGACATATACAAATATTTTATTTATTTGTTTTTTTTTGTATTTCTTTAAAAACCGAAATCAAAGGAATGTTTACAGTACATTACTACTGGGGGCATATCAATCAATGTCACGTGATGTAGTAAAAGTCACGCCTCTGGGAAAAAGCTGACCTCCTAGATCACGTGGCTTTTCATGCATACCTGCTTTACTAGCTGTAGACAGAAATGTAGATTTACGCTCTCTCCTCCCTTCTCAGCTTGTTTTTTTTTCTATTTAAACATGTTTGATAAGAGATAAACTAAAGAGTGTCCGTCAGAATATTCACATTAATTGAACAGATATTCATAACACAATTTCAAGATTTAATTGTCATTCTTTAACAATTTAAACAAAAATTCAAAAATGCGAACAATTTTCCTAGGCAGTCTACTAGTCTCAATATAAATCATGGTAGTATTTGTTTTCCTTCTAACACCTTAAACATACATGTCATTTTAAAAATTTTAATTGCCGAATAATTTAAATAAATGATTGGTGAAATATTTTATGACATACCGATCCGAAATTATTTAAAAAACGTTGACAATATATTTTTGTTATGTATAATTCTAATCCATTTACTTTTATCTTAAACAGTATATTATCAAAATCGTATTAGTTTTATTTCAATTTCGAAAGTCATGATATCTTAAGTTTTGAGATATTACAGTAATCTCTCTCTCAAAAAATAAAAACTGTCAAAATATATGTCGGAAATAAAATTATAAAATATGGGAAATAAAAAAAAAACAGTAAATAAAATGAAGCCGATAATGATCAATAATGCACAGGTAAGGTGACGAAGAAAACCAAAAAAAAAATTACATGTGCATGAAGTGATTACATGACTACGTAGGTAGAAACGATTAACACGATATCCACCTTTTTTTAATCTACACTCTGTGTCACTTTTAAAATGTAAGAAATAATTGAATCGTACAAGGTTTACTTACCTGCGCAGACTTATAAAATCATTTATGTTATATAATGAATAACATAATGTTTTTTTTTCGGATCTGTATGCTAACGTGCGATGTCCATTTCGTATTTTTTTTTTTAACATTTGAACTTTTATATATGACTTTTCTCACCTTTTTTTTAAGCAAACACAGGGGATGTCACAACCAAAAGATATGCCATCCCCACAGAGGGTACAAAGACGCGAGAAGATTGAAACCAGAAGTCTCTGTCGAGACTGTAGCTCTACTGGTTTGTACTTATCAAAAACAATTTTTATGTATGTTTGTGTAGTTTACTTGTGTGCCAACTTATTTCGAAATCAACATAAAACTGTAAAAGGAGTAGCGTTTTAAAAGAATTTCACAGATAATTCTATTTTTAGTAACCATGGTAAAACCGTTCATCGAAATTAAAAACCAATGCACTATTCTATGTATCTTAGTGAAGACTACTTATGTGCCAAGTTATATTAAAATCAAACTAAAACTGTAGAAGGAGTAGCATTTTAAGGGATTTTTACAGAAAATTCTATTTTTAGTAACCATGGCAACACCATTCATTGAAATCAAAAAACCGATGCACTATTCTGTGAATCTTAGTGTAGTCTACTTGTGTGCCAAGTTATACTGAAATCCACATAAAACTGTAGAAGGAGTAACGTTTTAAAGGAATTTCACAGAAAATCCTTTTTTTTAGTAACCAGGGCAACACCGTTCATTGAAATAAAAACCGATGCACTATTCTATGTATCTTAGTGTAGTCTACTTGTGTGCAAAGTGATTTTGAAAAAAAAACCAAAACTGTAAAAGGAGAAGCGTTTCAAAAGAATTTCACAGAAAATTTTATTTTTAGTAACAATGGCAACATCGTTCATCGAAATTAAAAAATGATGCACTATTCTATGTATCTTAGCATAGTCTACTTGTGTGCCAAGTTATATTGAAATCAGACAAAAACTGTAGAAGGAGTAGCATTTTAAAGAAATTTCATAGAAAATTCTATTTTTAGTAACCATGGCAACACCGTTTATCGAAATTAAAAACCGATGCACTATTCTATGTATCTTTGTGTAGTCTACTTGTGTGCCAAGTTATATTAAAATCAGACCAAAACTGTAGGAGGAGTAGCGTTTTGAAGGAATTTCACAGAAAATTTTATTTTTAGTAACCATGGCAACACCGTTTATCGAAATTAAAAACCGATGCACTATTCTATGTATCTTAGTGTAGTGTAGGACGAGTAGCGTTTTGAAAAATTGTTTACAGACAGACGGACAGACAGACAGACGGACGTACGCCGGACGAATTACTATCGCATAAGCTCTTCTGGTCTCTGACCAGTAGAGCTAAAAATCAACGAAAAAGCGTCAAAAATGGATACAAGTCGTACAGTTTTTTTTGTATACAAATGCGTGTTGTACAGTTATGATATTGATATACAATTGAACTTGATATATGACTGTTCTCGTCTTTTTTTCAGCAAACACAGATTTCGCAACCAAAGGATCTCCCGCCCCCACAACGGGTCCAACGACAGATAAAGCTATAGATGTCAGCACAGGGTATTACAGCTCCACAGCGGGTCCAACGACAGATATAGCTATAGATGTCAGCACAGGGTATTACAGCTCCACAGCGGGTCCAACGACAGATATAGCTATAGATGTCAGCACAGGGTATTACAGCTCCACAGCGAGTCCAACGACAGATATAGCTATAGATGTCAGCACAGGGTATTACAGCTCCACAGCGGGTCCAACGACAGATATAGCTATAGATGTCAGCACAGGGTATTACAGCTCCACAGCGAGTCCAACGACAGATATAGCTATAGATGTCAGCACAGGGTATTACAGCTCCACAGCGGGTCCAACGACAGATAAAGCTATAGATGTCAGCACAGGGTATTACAGCTCCACAGCGAGTCCAACGACAGATATAGCTATAGATGTCAGCACAGGGTATTACAGCTCCACAGCGAGTCCAACGACAGATATAGCTATAGATGTCAGCACAGGGTATTACAGCTCCACAGAGGGTCCAACGACAGATATAGCTATAGATGTCAGCACAGGGTATTACAGCTCCACAGCGAGTCCAACGACAGATATAGCTATAGATGTCAGCACAGGGTATTACAGCTCCACAGCGAGTCCAACGACAGATATAGCTATAGATGTCAGCACAGGGTATTACAGCTCCACAGCGGGTCCAACGACAGATATAGCTATAGATGTCAGCACAGGGTATTACAGCTCCACAGCGAGTCCAACGACAGATATAGCTATAGATGTCAGCACAGGGTATTACAGCTCCACAGCGGGTCCAACGACAGATATAGCTATAGATGTCAGCACAGGGTATTACAGCTCCACAGCGGGTCCAACGACAGATATAGCTATAGATGTCAGCACAGGGTATTAAAGCTCCACAGCGAGTCCAACGACAGATATAGCTATAGATGTCAGCACAGGGTATTACAGCTCCACAGCGGGTCCAACGACAGATATAGCTATAGATGTCAGCACAGGGTATTACAGCTCCACAGCGGGTCCAACGACAGATAAAGCTATAGATGTCAGCACAGGGTATTACAGCTCCACAGCGGGTCCAACGACAGATATAGCTATAGATGTCAGCACAGGGTATTACAGCTCCACAGCGGGTCCAACGACAGATATAGCTATAGATGTCAGCACAGGGTATTAAAGCTCCACAGCGAGTCCAACGACAGATATAGCTATAGATGTCAGCACAGGGTATTACAGCTCCACAGCGGGTCCAACGACAGATATAGCTATAGATGTCAGCACAGGGTATTACAGCTCCACAGCGGGTCCAACGACAGATAAAGCTATAGATGTCAGCACAGGGTATTACAGCTCCACAGCGGGTCCAACGACAGATATAGCTATAGATGTCAGCACAGGGTATTACAGCTCCACAGCGGGTCCAACGACAGATATAGCTATAGATGTCAGCACAGGGTATTACAGCTCCACAGCGGGTCCAACGACAGATATAGCTATAGATGTCAGCACAGGGTATTACAGCTCCACAGCGGGTCCAACGACAGATATAGCTATAGATGTCAGCACAGGGTATTACAGCTCCACAGCGGGTCCAACGACAGATATAGCTATAGATGTCAGCACAGGATTACAGCTCCACAGCGGGTCCAACGACAGATAAAGCTATAGATGTCAGCACAGGGTATTACAGCTCCACAGCGAGTCCAACGACAGATATAGCTATAGATGTCAGCACAGGGTATTACAGCTCCACAGCGGGTCCAACGACAGATATAGCTATAGATGTCAGCACAGGGTATTACAGCTCCACAGCGAGTCCAACGACAGATATAGCTATAGATGTCAGCACAGGGTATTACAGCTCCACAGCGGGTCCAACGACAGATATAGCTATAGATGTCAGCACAGGGTATTACAGCTCGAAAGAGGATCCAACGACTTATATTGCCGGAGATGTCAGCACAGTCACAAAGGTCCCCGATGGTGAGAAATAATTAACCAAAAGTCTCTGTCGAGACTGTAGTTCTACTGGTTTGTACTTATTAAAAACCATTTCACTATTTTATGTATCTTTGTGTAGTCTACTTGTGTGACAACTTATTTCGAAATCAAACTAAAAGTGTAGAAGGAGTAGCGTTTTAAAGGAATTTCACAGATAATTATATTTTTAGTAACCATGGTAACACCGTTCATTGAAATCAAAAACCGATGCACTATTCTATGTATCTTAGCATAGTCTACTTGTGTGCCAAGTTATATTGAAATCAGACCAAAATTGAGGAAGAAGTAGCATTTTTAAAGGAATTTCACAGAAAATTCTATTTTAGTAACCATGGCAACACCGTTCATTGAAATCAAAAACTGATGCACTTTTCTATGTATCTTAGTGCAGTCTACTTGTGTGCCAAGTTATCCTGAAATCAGACCAAAAATGTAGAAGGAGTAGCGTTTTAAAGGAATTTCACAGAAAATTCTATTTTTAGTAACCATGGCAAGACCATTCATTGAAATCAAAAACCGATGCACTATTCTATGTATCCTAGTGTAGTCTACTTCTGTGCCAAGTTATATTGAAATCAGACCAAAACTGCAGAAGGAGTAGCATTTTGAAGGAATTTCATAGAAAATTCTATTTTAATAACCATTGCAACACCATTCATCGAAATCAAAAACCGATGCAATATTCTATGTATCTTAGTGTAGTCTACTTGTGTGCCGAGTTATATTGAAATCAGACCAAAACTGTAGAAGGAGTAGCATTTTGAAAAATTGTTTACAGACAGACGGACAGACAGACAGACAGACGGACGGACGCCGGACGCATTACTATCGCATAAGCTCTTCTGGTCTCTGACCAGTAGAGCTAAAAACGTACATTGTTGTTTTAGCTCTACTGGTCAGAGACCAGAAGAGCTTATGCGACAGTAATGCGTCCGCAATGCTACTCCTCCTACAGTTTTGGTCTAATTTCTGGTCTCTGACCAGTAGAGCTAAGATGCTAATTACGCTGTGCCAAGAATGCCACACCTTACTGAAATTAAAAGCTTACCTGAAAACTGTTCTAACCCAAAATCCTAGAGTACACACTTCCCATTATTAAAAAAAAGATAAATAGTGACAAGATTTCCAAATGCAACTTTTAATAGATAATAGTGGGGAATAGGTTATATATCTTTAATATTCAAACTTGAATCATATTATATCCGTTTTTAATTTGGAATAATTCCTTTTCAGTGGCTGCGCTGTGCAAAGTGATTTTGAAATAAAACCAAAACTGTAAAAGGATAAGCGTTTCAAAAGAATTTCACAGAAAATTTTATTTTTAGTAACAATGGCAACATCGTTCATTGAAATTAAAAAATGATGCACTATTCTATGTATCTTAGCATAGTCTACTTGTGTGCCAAGTTATATTGAAATCAGACAAAAACTGTAGAAGGAGTAGCATTTTAAAGAAATTTCATAGAAAATTCTATTTTTACACAGGCAAAAGTGGCTCGCATGAACTTCATATGAAATTCGCATGAATATCGTGCGAATTCTTCGCATGAAAAGGAGACGAAAAGGACCACACATGATATTCGCATGAAAATATCATGCGATTTTGACATGAAATTCGCACGAATATCATGCGAATAAAAATTCGCACGAAATTCATATGAATATTTTTGCTGCTTTCTTTACAGATTTTCATATGAATTTCATGCGAATTTCATGTAAATATCATGATATATTCATATCAAATCCATGTGATGTAATTTATATATTTTTCCTAGTATATTGGACTTTCAATTCTTTTAATCCATTTGATGAAAAGTATTAGGAAATTCTAATACTTAGATCTGTATATGAATTTGTACAACTAATCATCAACGTTTCACTGTTACTGTATTCAAAAAAATGCAATAAGTACAATCTCAAAATCTGATCCAGCAAATGACTTAATGAGCTTTATCTAAATCTTAATTTGAAACTGCTTAATTTTAACACATGCAGATTTTGAGGAAGCACCACTATGATTATCCAAGTTATTCTTTTGATGAACAAACAACTGGACACATTCTGTTTCTTAATCTTCTTTATTGAATGCTTCAATTCTTTTTAACATTCTCTGCTCAAGGGCCACCCATCTGTCTGGAGATTGTTTCATCTGCAAGAGAAAACAAGAGGCCCATGGGCCACATCGCTCACCTGAGAAGCTTTGACCATTCTGTTCTTTACCAGATTTCCCCCTTGTAATACAATATGTATCCCCACACTACCACACTGATCATAATTAAGACATTTTGAAATCAACTACCCCAGGATCCTTCCATGTGCAAATAAGTTTCAGCTTTTCTGGCCCAGTGGTTCTTGAGAAGAAGATTTTCAAAGATTTTTCCTATATATTTTTATGTAAAACTTTCATCCCCCCATTGTGGCTCCACCCTTCCCCTGGGGGTCATGATTTGAACAATTCAAAATCTACATTACCCAAGAATGCTTCCACATAAGTTTCAACTTTTCTGGCCTATTGGTTCTTGAGAAGAAGATTTTCAAAGATTTTTCCTATATATTTCTATGTAAAAATTTGATTCCCCATTGTGGCCCCGCCCTTCCCCTGGGGGTCATGATTTTAACAATTTAATATCTACACTACCCAAGGATGCTTCCATATAAGTTTCAGCTTTCCTGGCCCGGTAGTTCTTGAGAAGAAGATTTTCAAAGATTTTTCCTATATATTTCTATGTAAAACTTTGATTCCCCATTGTGGCCCCGCTCTTTCCCCGGGGGTCATGATTTGAACAATTTAGAATCTACACTACCTAATAATGCTTCCACATAAGTTTCAACTTTTCTGGCCCAGTGGTTCTTGAGAAGAAGATTTTCAAAGATTTTTCCTATATATTTCTATGTAAAACTTTGATACCCCATTGTGGCCCCACCCTTCCCCCGGGGGTCATGATTTTTACAATTTAGAATCTACACTATCCCAGGATGCTTCCACATAAGTTCCAGCTTTTCTGGCCCAGTAGTTCTTGATAAGAAGATTTTCAAAGATTTTTCCTATATATTTCTATGTAAAAATTTGATTCCCCATTGTGGCCCCGCCCTTCCCCCGGGGGTCATGATTTTAACAGTTTAATATCTACACTACCCTTGGATGCTTTCACATAAGTTTCAGCTTTTCTGGCTCAGTAGTTCTTGAGAAGAAGATTTTCAAAGATTTTTCCTATATATTTCTATGTAAAACTTTGATTCCCCATTGTGGCCCCGCCCTTCCCCCGGGGGTCATGATTTTTACAATTTAAAATCAACACTACCTTAGGATGCTTCCATAAAAGTTTTAGCTTTTCAGACCCATTATGGTTCTTGAGAAGACTTTTTAATGGCCCCACCCTTTTTTTGTCTTTTCTTGATTATCTCCCCTTGCGAGGGGACATGTCCCTTCATTTTAACAATTTAAATTTCCCTTCACCCAAGGATGCTTTGTACCAAGTTTGGTCAAAATTGGCCCAGTGGTTCTTGAGAAGAAGTCGAAAATGTGAAAAGTTTACAGACGGACAGACAGACAGACAGACGGACGGACGACGGACAAAATGTGATCAGAAAAGCTCACTTGAGCCTTCGGCTCAGGTGAGCTAATAATTGTAATGAATACTGGGTACTGGTAAATGAAATACAGTCATGAATTTTACAACTGCATTTCCAAAGTCAATATTTCCCTACTTAAAAAGATAACATAAAATATGAACAAATGTAGATATAGCAATCTCATATCACCCCTAAGTTCAATTTGGTAAAAGGTTGAATTTATATTGCCTACATTGTAAATGATCTTTAAAAAATTAAAAAACATACATCATAAATTATAATGATTTCAAAATCATACATCATAAATCATAATTAAAAGCATAATTATAATGTTTCTTAAGTATAAAATTATTGACAAAAAATGAAAACAATTTGCCTGCAAATGACTTTAAACTTAAAAACAATCTTGTGTCAGGTATCAATTAAACCTTGAGATAATTTTCTCTGTTTCATTGACCTATATCTGATGATGCAATTTGTATCTGTTGCAAGGGAATTTAAAAGCAAAATTTACCTACCATTGCATCTATGTTCCTTCTGAACACATGCCAGAAATCTGTGGCTGTGGTAGCTGGATTTTTTCCTGAACAATTTGAGTCCATCAGCGAAAGATCTCTGTAAAGCAAAGAACAGAAATAAATCTAAAAATATTATTAAGACTAGTCATGAATTTTATATCTTCAAAGTTCAACTTTTTAAAGGAATATGTTTGAATCTGTTTTACTATTTAAACCGTCATGGAAATATTATGCACTAATTTTGCCTCTGTTATCAAAGATTGTTGGGTTTATATTGTTTTTGTACTGTTATGTCCATCTTTCTGTCTTAATATTTAACCTTTAAACACATTACTTATGAGTGGGTGGGGCTATGGCTTCATATTCAACAGGTGTATTTCATGTAACAAGAACTTTATCGGGGTACTATAAAATTTGACCTCTTGACCTTGATATTAGGGTTTGATCAACTTTTACAAAAAATATCCCTAAACTTTAACCTAGGCTTATAATTTTGAACAGTTAGTGCTATCAATCTGATACTTCACATTATTTTGTAATCATTGTGACAAGACCATTCAATAAGTTTTTTTTACCTTAAAATTGGTCTTGACCTAAGAGTTTGACCCACTTTCAAAAAATATAATCTAGGCCACAACTTTTTAACAGTTAATACTAAAATTCTCATATTTCACAGGTTAAATTATTCCTTATGACAAAACCTTCCTTCAGATGCTAACAATTTGACCTTTTGACCTTGACCTTTAAGTTTGCCTTGCATTTCAGTCCTCGCTTTAAGATGTCATATAGGCATATATAAAGGCGTAAACATAGGATAAAATAATATATGTATGCATAAGTTTATTTGCTGAGTACCTAGGAGCAGAAAAAGATGACTGTCAAAGAATTACTGCATTTTTTATATGTCTTCTATAACATCAAAACCTATTATTGGGTACCCAGGGGCAAAGTAATGTACAATTTTGGAAATGGAACTCTTTAATACTCCTTATAAGTATATACTTTAAATGTACTTAGTTTGTTTGCATTCTATCAAGAAGCACTTTTACCATGCAAAATTTGGTTGATAATGGTTCAGTCAGTAATGGATAATTTGTAACTGATGGGACACACAACAACTGATGAAAAGAGAAGCAATAGGTCTAAAAACAAATAACAATAAATTGACACTTGCATCCCTCAAGTGTCCATATTAATGAAATTAAATTTCAATCCTTACCAATGCATAAGAGTCACCTTGAAGTTGGTCTTCTGAATCGGTCATTCGGATGGTGATAACCAGAAATTGCCGAGAAGTCAGGTATACCCCTGCAGTCGAGCCTTTATTGGCATTTACTCCACATTCTTCTCTTGTGTCACTAGCTGAAATGTATCATATTATTGAGAATCTCACAAATTTAAGAATTTTTTATAAGCTGGTATTTTTACAATTGTACTTTTTTTTTATAAAATGCATTTAAATTTTCGATCAACAATGCATGAAATCAAAATGAAAAATTTTACGACAAATTTTGACCAAAAACAGGATATGTTTGTGAAACACTGATGCCCCCGTATGACAACATAGCAAAGATTAAACTTTTCTTAAATGCAAATTTAATTAATAGGTACCAAAAGTAGGATATTCTCACTGGCAAGCAATTGTGAAATTTGAAAGCAGGCCATTATTAAAGTTTTTTTTCAATAAGTACAAAAATCTCCAAGGTCAAGTCCTAAAGGCTAAGTTACTAATTGGTATCCAATGAAAGGTCTTGCCACATAGAATTACTTATGTAGAGTATGGAAGCCCTAGCCCTAACCTTTCAGAAGTTATGGCCAAGGTTAATTTTCTTTTAAAAGTAGGTCAAACTCCATGGTCAAGGTCAAAGGGTCAAAGTTCTTGTTATCAAATAAAAGGTCTTGTCACAAGAATTAAATATGTAAAATATGAAAGCACTAGCCCTAACCCTTTGAAAGTTATGGTCAAGGCTTGTTTTTTAAAGTAGGTCAAACTCAAAGGTCAAGGTCAAAGGGTCAAAGTGCTTGGTATCCAATGAAGGGTCTTCTCACAAGGATTACATATGTGAAGTATGAAAACCGTATCCCTTACCGTTCAAAAGTTATGGCCAAGGTTCAAGTTTTGCACAGGTACAGAAATCTACAAGGTCAAGGTCAAAGGGTCAAGGTTGTTGGTAACCAGTGAAAGGTCTTTCAATAAAAAATACACTTGTGAAGTATAAATGTCCTGGTGTCTACTGTTCAAAAGATATGGCCAAAGTAAAAGTGTAAAATTATCATGTAAAAGTGAGTCAAACTCCAAGGTCAAGAGGTCAAATTTGGTAGTACCCAAAGAAAGGTCTTGTCACAAGGAATACACATGTGAAATATGAAAGTCATGGCTCCAATAAATCAAAAGTTATGGGCAAGGTTAAAGTTTTTGAGGACAAACAGACAGACAGAGAGACAGCAGACAGACGGACACGACAAAAACTATAAACTGTACCCCAACACTTTGTTTACGGGGGCATAAAAAGGGCTAACTTAAGCTTCTGGCTTAGGTGAGAAAAATTCATTGAAATATTCCCAGCTTAGTCATAATTGGTCACGAGATTAAATTCCATAAAGCCCGAAGGGTTTCTATGTAAAACTTTGATTGGCCATTGTGGACCCGCCCTTCCCCTGGGGGTCATGATTTGAATAAACTTGAATCTACACTACCTGAGGATGCTTCTCTGTAAGATTAATCTTTCCTGGCACAGTGGTTCTTGAGAAGAAGATTTTTAAATCATACCATCAAATTTTCATTATTTCTGAATTATCTCCCCTTTGATATGGCATGGCCCTTCATTTGAACTAACTTGAATCCCCTTCACCTAAAGATACTTTGTGCCAAGTGTGGTTGAATTTGGCCCACTGGTTCTTGAGAAGAAGTCGAAAATGTGAAAAGTTAATGACAACAACAACGACGACAGACAGACAATGGACAAACTTTGATCAGAAAAGCTCACTTGAGCCTTCGGCTCAGGTGAGCTAACAAAAAATATTATAAAATACTTACATGTACTTTTGACAAATTGGGAAAATTTAGGAGTTAGGACTACTCTGGTACTTGAAATCTGATCCTTGTGATAACAAGTAACTGTGCCTATACAGAGAAACTAAAAAATGTCAGGTACTCACTACTGTAGGTTCAATAACATTTAGTTCATTATCTCTTTTTCACTTTATTTAAATTAAAAACATGTATTCTATAAATTAACGAAGATTATATACATGTATTTACATTAAAGAAATGCAAGATAAGCAAATATAAGCTGAATGGTTAAGGTTTTGCTACATATATACATGTAATAACAAAATTGTTATACACGTAATAACAAAATTGTTATTGATTGTTATACACGTAATAACAAACAATGTATACCAAAGGCTCTGCAAAAAATATTTCTCTCTTAGATTTTTTTTCTTACCTGCTTACATGTATCATATTTATAATCTTTGAGAAGCTCCCAAGTGAAATTTTTTTCAAACAAATAACTCACAAATTGCCTACAAATTACTTTAAAATCACTTATAAGTGATTTGTTTCAGTGATTTGTAAGCAATTCATTTAACAAATCATGCTTAAATCACTTTCTACTAAAATGATGACTATGATTTGCTTACAATTTGTTATAAAAGGGTGATTTGCTTGTGATTTCTTTCCCATTTCAGACAATTTCTGAGTGATTTGTTAAACTTAGGAAATTGTTACAGTGATTTCTTCATGATTTGTTGAACTTAGCCATTCTTCAAGGTGATTTGAACATGATTTCTGGAACTTAGTCTTTCTTCAGAGTGATTTGAAGATGATTTGTTAACTTAGTCTTTCTTCAAAGTGATTTGTAAATGATTTGTTGATCTCATGGCCCTTCTTCAGAGTGATTTGAGAATGATATACTTCGTAACTTCCGCCTGGCTTGCTGATTGGTCAGTATTAGAATCTCTACCGCCAAGTTTCATTAATCAGATTTGAATTGAAATGAAAAGAGCTACATTGTGCTTTTCTAGATTCATACCTCTCTTCTTTTGTTGAAACTGATGTTTTTTCAATTAAATCATGCAGAATATATTTTAAGGTATGTATAACTGTATTATGCTATCATTTCCTCTTGAGATTCAGTTAATATACCCTATGTTCACATGCAATTTATTGTTCTTCTACCAACAACAAAGTCGGTGGCAATCAATGTTTTAAACAAAATCTAGTATGGTAAGCTTTAAGCTTCAGAAAAGTACTGGCTTTTTCAAAGCGTCTAGACAAATATGTATTTCAGATAAGAAAACATTTACCATGCAATTAACTTCTAAAAGTCAACAATTAATGCTTATATCATATTCTGAATTTGGAGCCAAGTACATGTGTATATATCTAAAATACATGATGCCATCTTAATGAGGACACATCCTAGTAAAAGTTTATATTTCAAAATACACTTTCCAAAAGTTTTTTGTTCATATACAACAAATACCGGTATGCATGCATGTGTGTTTCAAATATTTGAGGGATGGTTACATGAGGATCCTACACACAAGTGTGTAACCACCTGGAGTGATTTGAAAGTGATTTGTTAAACTGAAGTGATTTGTTTGCGATTTATTTGAAATGATTTGTTTGCAATTTATTTCGAGTGATTTGGTTGCGATTTGTTCAACAGAAGTGATTTCTACACGATTTACTCTCAGTGATTTCGTTGTGATTTCAGGGTGATTTGCTTACAATTTGTTTTGAGTGATTTGTTAGCTCATTTGCATGGGAATTTGCATCACTTACAAATCATCTTCAAATCACTGATTCATAAATGATTTCTTAGAGTGATTTGTTTGAGGATTTTTTTTCACTTGGGCTATCAGTGTGGTAAAATGAAGTGCCGTGCATAGATCTGCTTATAACCAGCAAATTATACCTGTGAGTATAGAATACAACATTTAATAAATATTTTCGAATTAATAAATATTTTGTAAATATATGTACAGTACGACTCATTTTAGGGAAGTGACTAGGACTTTCTGTCTTGCATGCCAGATGTAAGTAAGCCTCTTTATATCTGCATACATTTTGGAATGCACATGCACAGGTACTTGTGGACAGGACAGTGGGGTATTTTTTTTGTTGTTGAGGGGTGGAAGGATTTTTTCAAAGGGGGGGGGGTATTATAATGTACATTTTACACCTGCATGTAGTTAAATAACTCAATAAGATACTGGGTGGGGTATGGTTTTTAAAGGAGGAGGTTGATATAAAACTAGGAAAAAAATATTTGTATGGATTACCTGAAAAGTTTTTGAAAAAGAAAGGAAAATATTGATCTCAGAACCTGAGAATCCTATCCTACAACATTAGCTTTTCACTGAATATTTTCTATGGTAAAAACACAAACAAACAAAAATTTGGAACTTAATTCTTCTTATAATTCCCTCTTTTTTTTTTTTTTTTTTTTTTTTTTTTTTTTGCAAATCCAAAAGGGAGGGTTGCAATTTACCACCGTAATTAGAATTAACTTAAGCCCTCACCGGGTACGTAGGACATTAATTTTTATCATTTTAACGATAGAACATCAACATTCTATCTACACCCCCCCCCAAATGCTACGTGTGTTATTTGATTGCTGCAGTTTAATTTTATATACTAGATCCCAATGCAATAGGAATTAAAAACACATTAAAACATTAGGCCTATCAATAGGCCAATAATATTGTAAGAAAAGCAGAGAACCTGTACTAGGCCCATCTTTCATTTTCAACACATAACGTTATGCGTTACCATAGATAATGTTAGATCCACTTGAATCTCATATCTGTTATTAAGCTGTCAACAAATATTCCCAAATAAAGTTATTACATCCGTCTGATATAAAAAGAAGATGAGAATCTTACAAACTTACAGAAAATATGGAGTTGAAAACATTCTGCTCTTTCTTTCTTTCTGCCTTCTAAGTCGCATGATGACGTAATTTGTGACGTACGGCATTCCATAAAAGAACTAGCTTTGGTTCCATAAAGTAAATTTATATCACTTAGTCATCTGCGTTCGTCTTTGAAGTGGAGATGCATTTTTAAGATAAAAATTTGAACGACTAATATTACAAAGATTAAAGATGCATACGTACCGCCTTAGCATATTTCATAGTGTTTAATTTACTGTGATAAATTAGCCTGTAATTATCTAATAAGATCATATAACAAATATATTTTATTGTTTCAAGCCAGAAACGACGTCAAGATCTCCCTAAAAAAAACTACCAGTTAATTCTCGCCAATCTTCGGAAAGTAAAATTTGCATATGCTCGTAATGCGCGCGCATCGTTTCACGTCACCGCAGCGGAAGGAAAATGTCGTCGGTAAGTTGTTACAACATTTTAGCAATATTTTTCTTATATTGTGAGTTACTTATGTGGTTTCGTTTCATGGTTATGAACTTAAAGCCTTTTAATAGGTTGATATATAGATAGAATATACAATTGGCAACGGGACATCCATTTGTTATCTCTGGCGTGCACGTGGAACTTGCACGCTTCTATGTTTTCATTTTTTGTCAGTGACATTTTAGCGCGAAAATGTTTTTGTCGTGCATGCACATAATTTGAGATCTCTTGGAAAAGATCAGTTTATTTCAAAACATTCATATTACAAATAAATACCTCAACCCAGCTTTTGTGCATCATTCAACGGGTGGTCGCTTCTTTTGTTCACTTACGTAAGACCTTTCCACCATGTCTCCACCCTAGCTTTGTGTATAAAGCATTTTGCCCCTGGATCGAAAGATCCTTTGGGCGCATTGATTTTGTCCCGTCTATTGTCAACTTAAATTAACATAGCTCATAAGTGTTGCACGGTCAAAAGTAAGTGTATAACATTTCAGTCTATTTCCCACTGCAGAATATTGTGTTACCGTCGGGGGTTGATGTATTTATTTCACAAACACATCTTTTTTTTTTTTTTTTTTTTAAAGAATGGTGTACCAAATTTGTTTTTCTTGAATTACTTACAGGAGAGTTCAATTACAAGCAGAGCAGAAGAGAGTAGTGATGATGAGAATGTGAGAGTGAGAACCGAAGAGACAGGAAGAGGTCGAGGCAGAGGAAGAAGGAGGGGTGTTCGGGGAGGAGTCAGAGGTGTGAGAGGAACCCGGGGTTCAGGCAGAGGTAGAGGCAGGTCAAGAGGAAGTCGGACACAAGGGCCAACACGTGATGTCCTTGCATTGGAGGAAGTGAATAGGAGAACAGATGTTTTACAAGTAAATATCAAATTTTTTAAATAAAATTTCAGCCAGTTATGTCATGTCAATATTGGAATCTTAGTCTTCATGTGTTCATTATGGTAAATTAGCTATTAAACTTCTTAAATCAGCTTTAAATTATTAACAATTTTTACATTGGCAGTTGCTACTAATTTTCAGTTCTATGATTTGATTTTTGAATTTTCTGCCAAATTTTTAAACAAAATTTTTATTTCAGGAAGAGATTTCCCAAATGGAATCCGAGGAATTAAAACAACTTTGTCTGAAGATGGCTGAAAAGCATCCCAGCCTGGTGCACGATATCCTCAGACCAGCGCCACAACAAGGAGGATACCATCCTCAGCCTGGAGGTGCTTCTCCTGACTGGTGTGTTTGTGGGAAGTGCCGGGAAATGCCCACAAACACTGAAAAAGTGTGCTGCAGGAAGGAGAGATGCGTTACACTTTTGCCAGTAAGTTTTGCACTTTTTTTCTTTTACAGACCATTAATTAAGATTTAAAGAAAAAAATCTGTTACTAATGGATTAATGTTTTATAGTTCAAATTCAATGATAATAAACAATTAATTTATACTTCATACTTCTTTTCCATTTTTCATATGAAAACCACACTGCAATGTTTATCGATTTTCAGGAAATATATAATTTTCATGACTCATTCAATAATTTCTTCTTTTTTAAGGACTTTGCTGTACTTATTCTTGATGAGGCTGTTTTGGCACTCGGGAGGATTTATAGAAGAGACGTGTTGGTTTTTGATGACGATGCGGACTGGAACAAAGCCAACAGACATCAAGGATATAGGCAGTATGTCTTGTGGACGCATGGACGGTTAGGGGCTGGAGACAGGAGAGTCATACCTTCCTGCTGTGTGTGGCAGATAAGGGACAAATATCCTGATCCCTTTGGCCAGTATACAGGATTTGTCCCTGGCCGATTAGGCTAATTATGTAAATTTGTTGTGGCTTTAAATTTTCAATCAGTGTATTCAAGCAGTATGTACATACATGTATATAATTACCATGCCCCGAGAAGATAAACTGTGTGGCTGTGTGATATCGATGAAAAAAAATTATTATTACACTGTTTTCATTTCATTTGTACATGTATAATAAAGTTTCCATGTAAAATAAAGAGTTTGTAAATGGGTGATTTATTATATGAGTGGGCGGAGGTAGGGTCAAGACAAGGGGTCAAACAATTCAGTAAATTTCAAAGTTTATAATTTTTAGACAGTAAACACTGAGGCCATTCCAAGTTATTTTTCCTTTGAACAGCATACACCCTTAATAGGAAAACTTTCACACATTTTTAGAACAAATATAGAATTTCCCATTATCATTTGAGAATTCTTCTATCGAGGATTTGTCTGCTGATGTCCCACAAAAAAACCCCCAAAAAACAAAACAAAAATGAGAAAACAAAAAAACTAGGAATATTGCCCAATACATAATGTATACTGGATAACAGGAGAGCCTATGAAAAGTTTGGTTAACAACTGTACAGTACTACAAAGACTCTGGGAAAGATTTTATCCTTTTTAATCCCACATGGAAATTTGAATCAATTTCTGAAGAATTGGTAAATAAAAATATTGGTGAATAAATAGCTGGATGACTTTTGTTGACTGAATGGTTATGATTCATGTCAGTTTTTGTTCCTAGGCAGCACAAGAAACTAATATCATTGAATATGATGGGACAGGCAAATTTTAAGCTCATTTCTTATAAAACTTCACATACAGTAATGATGTACTTTAAAACTCATAAAAACACACTGAAATTAGGTAGGAAAGCAAAAGTATTTATTATATACTTTCATTTAATTTTTTGGAAGTGAAATCATCACATCTGCTTATACCACTCATTACATGTAATTCTTGACAACTTTCTAAACTCTTTTGAACAATTAATCAGCTCAAATTTGGTCAGGCCAATTATTATTTACAAAGTGAATTCCAAAACAAAAATGTTTGGACATTTTGGCACAATTTAACTGACAAGATTCAGTCTGCTAACATCAATCATTACATGTACTTCTTGACAACTATCTATTAGTAAACACATGTACATAAGTCTTTGAACATTTAATCAGTTTGAATTTGGTTAGGCCAATTATTATTTACAATTTGAATTCCAAAATAAAAATGTTTAGTAATACATGTATTGGCACAATTTAACTGACAAGATTCAGTCTGACATAGACAATCAAACAAGAAAATATGATACACAGCTGTTAATTTTAAGCAGCAAAAGTCATTGCTCATATCAAGAGCAAGTCAATCTGCAAATCTTGACTTCTGCTGACTGACAAGTTCCGCAGTCGGGGGTGGTTCCTCGGCAGCCAAATGCTTTGCAATGACACGTGGGTCATCAGGAGCCAATGCAGTCATCTTCATTCCTACTCTGTCATGGATCCGCATGATCAGGGCATTTGAGAGCAGGGAGTGAATGTAATCATACTGCTTCCTTGTCTTGACTGCATGGACCGTCCATCTTCCACTTTTCTTATTGAACACTCTGTGATACCTAGACAAAAAAAGTCATTTGATGTTTGTGAGTATGTTTGAAATGTTTCATGTGTACGTTTCTCTAAAGATACAGATTTCATAAGACTTGAAACTTTGAGTGATGTGATATTGGCATTAGAAATCTGTTTTCTAAGAAGAGAAATTTTCAAAGGGAAGTACAGAATACATTATTGATGGCAAACTATGTTCAATTCCCACTACATGTCATTTTAAATAAAAACAGTTTTATACTCTTGATTTCTGCTCTTGTTGCATATAACTATTTTTCTGATTTTCTGATAAATGGTAGAAAAATAATGATAAAGGTAAAACACCTTATTTTCCCATCTTTGTTCTTCTGTACTGGCCTGTCCACATTCATGTTATGGTCCAGAGCTGCAAGTCTGTTTCTGGCCCTATAAACTGGTGGTGTATAAGCGAAGCGCTTTGAACAGTACATAAGAATATGCTGGTGGAATCCTTCCAAATCAGCTGTACTCCTGAAAATCATGTATGGAGTACAAACATTATCTCAGTTCTGATATTAAATCATCTAAATATCAAGTGAAAAACAATTTAAAAAAACAATCCTTTACATACAGACATACTTTACCTAAAATTCAAAAAGTACCCCACGTTATTTAGGAGTCTTTTGTCAAGCACAACAGCTGCTAAATCCTTCAGGACATTAGCATGCTGTGTAGGTGAGAGCCAGGCTTTTGTCCTTTCTTCTTCTGTTAGCTCTCCATGCATGCACTGGATCACACCTCCATGGGAAAAAATCCACTCGTGTGTGTTAGTAATGTGGTGTAACACACTTCGCCAAATACCCTATTAATTAAGAATTTGGCATAAACATCCTTTGCAATTTTACTCTCTCAGACCAATGGTACTATTCATAAAAGCAATTTAACAATGAAATGATCAAAACAATTCTTTTCCAAAAGGAAACTAGAAATGAATAACTCACTACAAATTCCTCATATGTCTTAGCTTGGCGGCATGAGAACCAAAAGTGGTTAACGATGTCCTTTGACCAGTCCAACAAGATGTTGTTCCCTTTCTTCTGTGCCACCTGAAGTATAAATATAAAGAATTTAATATTTGTGTATATCACGGATGTACAAATCATTTATATTATAAACTGTAACAAAAGCTTCCATATCTCTCTCCCAGGAAAAATCACTTACTTTCAAAATCTTGTTTCCGAGATTTTTTGCTGCATGCCATATGTCATGCGAGTGGTGTATATCTGAGTACTGTTTCTCTGCAAAATGAGTTATATCAGTAAAAAGCAATTTCCAGGAATTTGTAATCAGTTAATAGATATTATTATTATTGAAATAATAATAGTGCAGAAGATTTATTAAAAAAGAAATACTTTGTTTGCAACTTACTCATAATTGAACCAATTCCCAAATGTGCATCCGTCACAACTTCTTTCACTTGAATGTTTTCTTCCAAAAGTTCATTCAGTGCAGCTTCGAATCCTGCCTTCTCCATATTTGGGGATTTCCTGTCTGTCATCCTCTTGTCTATTGTGTGAATGGTCAGAATCTTTTTTGTTTCATTGTCCATTAAGGTGTACGAACAGTACTGCGCACTGTGCCCCGGAGAATCATTTCGACCATCTCCTGTCAACAAAAAAGTATATTCATTTGAAATAAATGTGTCATTTTTCTGAGTTGCTTATAATCTAAAACAATCATTGCATGTTTGTAAAAACAAAACCAAAATTTACATAATAGTACTACCCTACCTAAAACAACAACATCTTTGTCTCTAAACTCATCTAGCAGCTCTCTCTTGTGGTCACTCCAATAGCTGTCAATGGCAGGAATAATGTATGTGCTGCAAATCCTGTGGAACTGGTCGGCAGAAGGAAATTTCAAAGATAACATTTCAGCCCACAAAGCCATCTTCCCATAATTATTGCCAGAAGACAGGATACTGCCACAGATCAAGAAATCTCCACTGTGTAGCCTCCTGTTGAGCTGTGGCTGGGAGCACCATTGATGGCTTACATGGTTTTCATCACATACCTATAAATTGATAAAATGAACAAGCAATTTTACAAATTTGTACATTTAACTGTCACTGTTAAAATCAAGAGAGACAGTTATTTCAAGCATGTAATTACCCATTTTAAATACAGGGCTGAGCCAACAAATGATTCTACGATTTTTGTAGGCTTCTTGCAGGTCACGTCCTTGCATTGTGGCACGTTTATCTTTGTTAGCTCTTTGATCTGATTTAGGAATGCAATGCATTTTGTGGCTGTTGGTAACTCTTTGCAGGCTTCATCGTCTGAAACTTTCTGTATTCCAGGCTGGACTTCCATCTCTATGTCTGGACCCTCTAGAAAACCATCATTTCCAGGCACCTCAAAACCATACTCCACCTCCTCAAATGCAACATCTTCTGCCATTGTGTTCACATCATCTGGCCTAATAATTAACATATTCAAAAAATGAAATCATCAACAAAAACTAATATTTCTTTTAATTTTGAAACACTTTTAATGCTTTCCTTATAATGATGTTTGACAAAGGAATATATTTGTAAAATTTATTAATTATCCTGATTCAGTATAATTTTATGAAGAGCCTAATTAAACATAAGTGCTCACAATATTGCAGTGATGTCAAAACTTGGTTGATAGTCTGGATCATCATGATCTTCATCATCTTCAGCATCCACCTCTGCTTCTTGCATGGATATGTCAATTGACAAACTACAATATACCAAGACTAAGATGAAGAGGGAAGGGGGAATTAGTCAATTTAGAAAAAGAGATTTTTTTTAAAAATGCACATTTTGCTATCTTTTTTGAGATTTTTTTTCTCTCTGTGATAACTCTTTGAAAGTTGGTGGACTAAGTGTCTTTATAATTCTACAGGAATGTAAATTAGGCAGGTCAATAGGTCAGGAGCTAAGTAGGCATATATGCATGCAAATCTCCTGCACATCTGTCTCTGAGTCTGATGCTAAGGAGGCCAAATATTCATGAAAATCTTGTGCGGCTGCTGTTGTGTTTCATGTCATTGGACAAGGACTGTTGAAATTGGGATGTAAATCCTTGTGTAATTATACCCCATGCTTGAAAGTAGGAGGGTATATAGTACTTGGGATGTCTGTCCGTTTGTTACGCTTTGGGGAACCCATCTCTTATCTGCAAATCCTCTTATACCACAGAATGAAATTTTATTAAACTTTCACAGAATCTTAATTACAAATTGCCATTGTGACCTCCTATTCTACTTTTTTATTCAACTTGTATTTCAGGTTTCCCATAGGAAAACATGGACATTGCCATTATATTCTTACCTATTACATCACATATAAAGGCTTCTGAATAAAATTTGATAGGACGATTTATTCCTCTTTATACATTACGGTAAAACAATGTACAGCAAAACATGGTCATTATGGGAGGCAGGGGAGCTCATTGTTCACAGTACCTCTAGTTCAAATATATGTCTGCAATTTTAAAGTCTAAATCTACAATTTTTTTTTCACAATGAAATGGAAATATAAGGGATCATCATCTAGTTATCATATTTGCATATCAAGCGAAGCCAGTTAGTCATAAATTATCCCATGTTTCCTATCATTGTTGATGCCCTGGCATACTATACTAACTAGACGGTGATTCATTATCTCAATATTCCCCGATCACTAAATAATCATGAGATTATAAGTTTTTATATTCTTACTTAAATGGATCACACATTGATGCTGACAGCTGAACTGGTTTTCTTGATCGACGGGTTGCTTGTTTGTCCTCTTTTCTCCTATCACAAGATAAAAAAATTTTCAATCCATATCTGAATCCAAGTACAAGTATTGTAAATATCAGCTTACATTGATTTATTCATATTCATAAACCAATCTGAAATTGTGATCTTTTTTCAATATGAATAAATACCCAATTTCTTTTGTAATTCAATGATTCTTTGCACTCACTTTGTATCTTCTTGACCTGATCCATGAAGCTCTTCAACTCCCGACATAGGTTCTCTAAATTTGAATTTAACAATATTATTTTACATTTTCTTGAATAATGTGATTTATTATTCTTTCAGATCATAAATTTATAAAAAATTACAAATACTGCATACTCACATCTCAGACTCTGCAGAGATCTCTGATACGGAGGGCGTTCTCTCACTCTGTGTAATCAGTGTAGAGGAAGGCTTTATAAAAGCATACCCTGGTGTGGAAGTTTTTGTCCATGATGATGAAGTCGATACCTTAGGGCTTTGACTACCTATGACCGGAGAAGCTTGGGTGGTTGGTGTGGACTGGGGTTCTTTGAACGATGACAAGACATATGTTTCATACCTATATAATAATGGACATGTACATAATTATGTATGATAGATAAATGTTAATTATTCCAAACTAGGTCCTTTAAGTTTAAATACATGATTATTATCATGATTATAGACAACTAGTATATAAGCATATCATTTAAAATGTGACTGTTGTTTACATAATACAACATACACATCATATAATACTGTCTTGACTCTTGATAAATTTACACATGGGTCATAAGTTGATACAATTTGCTAACATATGTACTAGGTCTATATTATATGTCAGTCACTCTTTGCAAGGTTCTAACTTCATTTACAACAGCACGAGTACACATGTGCGGAGACGCACAGCCTAATGTGAAACAAAACATAGTGTGAAACAAAACATTACCAATAGAATTTGAGTTGTAACTTGTATGTAAGCCTGTAAGACATTTTCTGGAGAATTTCACAAAAAAGAAATAGTTTAATATAATTATCTAAAAATCCGATTCCTGAAACTCTCTTTGATTAAGTTCATAAAATGAAAGAAAAAATACTCGCCGTTCTATCAACATGTTCGCCATTTCTTCGTCTGTTTTCACGTTGATTTTTTGTTTCAGCGCCTTCCAGCGGTCTACTGTATTCCCTATATACACTCTGCTTTTCGCCAACTTCTGATCATATTCTTTCTTTCTTCTTTTCTTCTCAGATGCTGTCAAAATCGCCACTCTACCTCCTCTTTTCTTCGCTCTCTTTTCCGTCACGTTATCATCCGCCATTTCTGTTTGTGTATGCTAATTTTAGTCACGTGGTTTGATTCGGCTTCTCTCGGCTCGGAAAGTGTGTCAAAAACACGGGTCGTATTTTGGAATTTGTTTTATTAATAACTACGTTCTCGTTGCATATAAAAATTTACTGTAAGGTGATTTCTTGTTTATTTTATTTATAGAATAAGAAAATATCCACAAATATTCATATTTTAAAGCTGAAAATTAATCAAGATGTTACTTTAAGGTATTTCCCGATTTTTGGATGAATACGAAACCGATTAGCCAGGTTCTACCTGCACTTCCTGTTACAGAAAAAAAATCCGAGTCAGCAAGAGCTCCTTTCTATGGTTTGTTCTAGACTTTCCTTTTGGCTGATTGTGATATACTTCTTTGAAACAATGGTAAATATGTATGCTTTGTTGATTTTTTGTCCTATTTTGTGGTTATAATGCACATTTTTATTGATAATTCAACTTGCAACGAAATCTTTCAGAGTAAATTCGGATTGCGTTCTCATTTCACGTAACGCAGTCAGGTGAATCGACTGGTCCTTTTTATGCTTAGTGACATCTATATGAAGGTTTACTAAATTTTGAGTAAGTAATTTAAGGTTATTTTTATTTAAACTAATTGTCATTACAACATATGTGTCAGAACACAACACACAGACAGTGTTTTTGTTCTGACACATGTAATCACAACTTTTATGGACCAAGTGTATCCCATAAAATAATTTAGACATAGGTCAAACAAAAGGTCCAATCTTCTAGGGGATTAATTTGAGGTCCATGCAAAAAAAGTGTAACTATATATTGCATTTGATTTATTCACAGTTGAGGTATTCTAATTATTCTGTGCAGATTTTAAAAAAATCAATCTTTTCAGTATTTTACTGTTGTCTGTATTATATTAAAAATTCATCAATTACATGTTTATTGTCATCCAATTGGAACCTCACAATTAAAATGAAAATTTTTATATCATTAATGGTTCAATAGCAGCCCGATATATAGAGTCGCTAGGTCAATAACACACTGTATGGTGTCTGACACATCCCTTTAAAGTCTAATATGCAGTTATGAATCTGTTAAACACATGGTCTTTTCTGTTTCGCTCTAAACATATAGTACCATTTAACATACCGTATAATCCCTATTAACCGCCCCGGGCGCTTAGAAAATTGCAAAAAGTGGGCGGTTATTTTGGTATAGTCTTTATGATATTTAATGTCATATTTTAACTTAAAAAATCCTTTGAAAATAAAAAATGAATACAAAGAACCACTAAAATAATTTCTAACTTTACTGAAAGTGAAGATAATTCAACCAAATGCTAAATTAATATTCATTTTCCACTGAGAAATCGGTTAATAGACAAGTTTTATTTTCACTTTCATTTTTTTATATGATTCTAGATGATTTTAATCACCGTACAGGGGGCCCTTATTTCCTGACAATTGAAAAATACCCAAGGGGCGCTAATAGGGGCAGGGGCGGTTAATAGGGATTATACGGTACTCAGTAATTCAAGTTGCCAAAACATGGACTTTTCAAGTGATATCATTGAATTTATTGTATTTAATGTCATTATAATCTAGGAATTGGTCCCTTTGACCTAAACAATTGGAATATTAGTATGGGTAATAGTATTTTATAATAATTAATATAATAATTAAATAATTAATTAATTAATTAATTAATAATCTTTGTAGGAAACACTTGTCAGGACAAAACTGCCTGTAAACACAACAATCATTTATTTAAAGTCAATGGATTACCCAGGAACATCCAAGCAATATGATATCAGAGACTGGCAATTTGTATCACTTGATGTGGCAGAAAAACCTAAATAAATATTGAAATGTTCAATTTCTTTGTTCATTGCTTTTCTCTTGTGTATATGAATATCGCATAGTATTTATGCGAATTTCGCACGATTTTTACATGAAAAACTGATAATTTGGAATTCGCATGATTATCATGCGAAATTTTAGTCACATGAAAATCGCATGAATTTCGCATAAATATTTTATGAGGACATTCGCATGAAATTCGCATGTGGAACTTATCGCATGGTTTTTATATGATTTTCACACGAAATTCATGCGAAAAGGCAATCGCATGAAAATCATGCGAGCCACTTTTCCCTGTGTAGTAACCATGGCAACACCGTTTATCGAAATTAAAAACCGATGCACTATTCTATGTATCTTAGTGTAGTCTACTTGTGTGCCAAGTTATATTAAAATCAGACCAAAACTGTAGAAGGAGTAGCGTTTTGAAGGAATTTCACAGAAAATTCTATTTTTAGTAACCATGGCAACACCGTTCATCGAAATTAAAAACCGATGCACTATTCTATGTATCTTAGTGTAGTGTAGGACGAGTAGCGTTTTGAAAAATTGTTTACAGACAGACGGACAGACAGACAGACGGACGTACGCCGGACGAATTACTATCGCATAAGCTCTTCTGGTCTCTGACCAGTAGAGCTAAAAATCAACGAAAAAGCGTCAAAAATGGATACAAGTCGTACACAGTTTTTTTTGTATACAAATGCGTGTTGTACAGTTATGATATTGATATACATTTGAACTTGATATATGACTGTTCTCGTCTTTTTTTCAGCAAACACAGATTTCGCAA
>NW_026936095.1:0-6877 GCF_032062105.1 Saccostrea cuccullata | reverse complement strand
AGGAAAGAAATTCAATAAGGCAAAGAGAAACAGAACTGTTTTTCCCTGTCTACGACTTTTTGGGACAACCCTCGTATGCTTAAAATAAGGGAATTCCTAAAAGATCCGCTCCTATAGAATCTAAATTCTCATTGGCTGTCCCAAAATAAAATCTATCAAGGTCAGTAAACATGGCGGATAAATTCAAGTTGTGATGTTGACATACACGAAAAATAACCGATATATGGGTCTTTGTGAATATTTTTGGATGGATTTATGTCTTGCATAATTACTTTTTTGGAGTCCAGGTAAGAGATGTTAATAAAATAGCCGTTTACTGATGATTTGAGCCGAAATCCGTGCGGGAGTGATTCACAGCCGCATCTGCACCATTACGGATATCCTACGGTTTTGTCCCCCTCCCCCCCCCCCCCCCCCAAAAAAAATAAAAATCGGAGAGGGCAACATTATTGCAGCTACCCTATGGTGTGACAAACAAAGAAAGGTTATAAAAGTAACTCACTTGCGTTGAAAAAATTGCTCAGAGATGGTAAATTAGATTCTCTTTGTTAATTTTTTTTTTTTGCATATTTAAAAACGTTTTTGTAATACAACTTACATTCGATGTTATTTAATGTAACAGTCAAGTCAATCAAGAGCTGGGTTTATTTTAATTAAACAGTTGAGTTCGCCGCACACCCCCCCCCCCTTTTACAGCTGCACCGTCAAAATATAACATGTACTTATTCCAATGGGATAAGGAATTTAAATTCTGATGAATTTCAAATTCAAACCATGCTTAGCGCTTCCCAGTACTCTCAGTACTTTGATTTAACATGTTTAGAGCCCCATAATTAACATTTGCGGCAAAGCAAACAATTGGCAATGACTGTTTCTAAAAGTTGAAGGTCAGATGTCTCAAATGCATGATAAAAATGTTTGGTAAATCAACTACCACAAAGAGCCTTCAAAGTAACACTCTGTATTTTTAAATCTGATCCTATCTTTTAAAAAAAGCACATTTCCTCATAACTAATGATCAATTTTTAAAGATGTTGGTGTGCTCCTAGTTTTCCCGTTTGAAAAAAATCAGATGAGATTCTTTAAATAGAGCGTTGCTATGGAAATAAGCAGAAAATATATGCTTAAAAACCTGAAAAATATTTTCTTTCCTTGGATACGTACCCTTAAATAAAGATTCCAAAAATTTTTATGATTGATATTTATTAACAGCTAACCTGACTTTTAATTTTGACTATCATCCAATCTCTACGTGGATACAGGAAGTTGGCACACGGGGTTTAATATTGATATAAAGTTTACAAAATCGAACATTTTCCCTTCTTGGTAACCATAGCAACAGTGTTGTTTACTCTTCATCAAATTTTGTCAATATATGATATTCAACTTCAGTTCTAACAAATAAGTACTATTCAAGCTGAGTCCTTTAATTTGTTTCTTGATTATATGGCAATTTAATTCTTAATGCAGCGAAAAATAATTCACTTTTAAGCACTGGTACCTTGTTTCAATGGAAACACTGCAAAGAAGCGATTATACCCAATTTTTCTGATGGTTTTGGTGATGCAAGGTCCGAAGGATGCATATTTGCCAGTCTTGAATTTTCATGTTTTTCCTCAAGACAGTAGCATTAACCAAATCTTAGTTACTTGTTTTGCATGGTTACACTGTGTTACCATGGCAACCATAAAAGTTATTTATAGAATAATATTGCATACTTAAGGTCAAACATTTTCATTGTTTTTCTTAGGTCGTTGATTGAGTTTGAGCATATACCACCTACCATTAGTGAATACGGAGTGTTTTTCAGCATATTTCAGCATTTTAAATGTATTCCAAATGTACCCTTGGTTACCACTAACTTAGAGATATATTCTAAACAGTTTCTTTACAGTACAAGTGACATCAAGTTGTCATGAATGTTTTTGTGAGAATGGTTTGTTTGCTTTTTCTTGTTTTTATTAAGCCGCAGTCAAGATTTAAAGAAGCTGAAAATCTCGATTTTTAAAATTTTTCCGGCTGTTGCCATAGCAACCGAGACACTTAGCAACGAAATTTTGTTTGATATTTGTTTCTGGTGTTAGGTACTAAGCATGGGTGAAGTTTCATCAAAATCGGTTACCATGCGTGGCAACGAAGTTCAAGTGGTTACAGAGAATGGCTATTAACAATCAATCAATTAATCTTCATTTCTCTTATAAAGGAGCAAACCTAGGAAATCAAAGATGGTACATATAAATGGATCATACGCACGCTGGAGAGAGAGAGAGCGAGAGTGAGAGGTAAACCTTTTCCATAATTTTAAATGTATGAATAAACTTTATTAAGAGATAAAGTTTTTAATATTTTTTTCACAAAATACACTGTCTGAAATCTTTTTTACAGCGAAACTAATTTTTACATTTTCTGTAACCAGAAAAAAACAAAACGTCGTATGAAATAATTAAAAGATTTTCGTAGACTTTCAATGCTAAAATTGTGTTTGAAAAGAGATTCTTTAATTGTCAAGTAAATAAAATTTCTTTTTAATATTCCTCCTTATAATATTTGCTTAAAGAATAATATTCCACTTGTTTTTAGAAATTAAACCATGCAACAATCAGGTTTTAATATTCTTTAATAGGAAAAATTAATTTTTCCTTCAATTCAACTTTTAACTTGTATAAGTTTGGCAAATCCTATTTGACAATGAAAGAGGAGGAAATTTTTACCCCCCCCCCCAAAAAAAAAGTACGTTAAATCAAAACAAAAAAATAAATAAATGAAAAGCAAAAATATAAATAAAACACTATACTTTTCAATAATACTGAAAGAGGCTCTAGATGAAATATTGAAATGAAGTTAAGCCTTCAAACAAGTACTATCATATCATAATTTACTTCGCCATGATTAGAGCATACTTTAAATGTTGGTGGGGGTGTACTTGAAAGTATTGTGGCAAAGTAACAGTTGAAAATTAGTGAAATAGTAGAATATTTTATGCTTATTTTTAGTCCCATCTTATAGAAAAATAAAGGTAGGATAGTTTTTTTTTTTTTAATTTTTATTTATTTATTTTTTTTTTTTTTTTTTTTTGCTTTTGTTGATAATCGACTTCCTCCTAAATAAGTAAGGGGTGGGGAGAGTATAACACCTAAAAATATGCTCTGTAAATCTATGAGCTAGTGTAAAAACACATTCTAATGCACATTCTAATGCAAAAACTATAATGTAGTTAGCACACAGTATTCATTACATTTCTTAATTCTTGTTTTACTCCACCCTTTTACTCAGTTTTTCAGAGCATTTAATACAAAAATCGGAACAAACATTTTCATTTTTGTAACGTCTTCTTTAAACTGTATCATCATATGAAAAGTTAATTGAAGACCATTTCTTTTTATGTCCCCGTAATCGAAGATTCGGGGGTATATACTTTTATCGTGTCCGTCTGTATGTCTAGCTGTCTATCTGGCGGTCTGTTTGTCCGCAAAAACTTTAACCTTGACCATAACTTTTCATTTATTAGAGTTATGACTTCCAGATCTAATATGATTATTCCTTGTGACAAGACCTTACTTTGGGTACTACCAAATTTGACCTTTTGACCCTTACCTTGGAGTTTTTTCCGTTTTACACAAAAATGCCAAATTTTATTTACTTTGGCCATAACCTTTAAACGGTAGATACTAGTACTCTCATACTTTACATGTATTTTTTTACATTACCTTTCATTGGATACTAAAAACTTTGACCTTTTGACCTTAACGTTGGATTTTCCTTACGTATAAAATTTTTTTTAATCTTGGCCATAACTTTTGAACGGTAAGGGCTAGGGTATTCATACTTCACATACTGTCGGTCCTATCTTTGTTAAACATTCTAAAGAAATCATCAACTTTGACCTTTTGAGTTTGACCTACCTTTCAAAAAATTCTTATCCTTAGACATAATACTTTTGAACAAGTGGTGCAAGGGCTTTCCTATTTTGCAATTGTATTTCTTGTCAGAAGACCTACTTTAAGTAGAAATATATTTAAAGTGCATTTAGGAAAAAAATTAATCTTTCACTATGTTGCCATACAAGGGCATAGCTGTTTCACAAACACATCTTTTTATATATAAGGATTTGCGGATAAGAGATGGATACCTCAAAGCGTGTAACGGACGGACATCCCGATCATTATATACCTTCCCGCTTTTCAAGCGGAGTATATGATAATATATAATACTTCTGATTTTTTCTGTTAGTTCGATGATTTCCAAATGTGTGGTTACACAACCTTTGGCTTGATAAATCTTTTACTCCTTTAGATTCTGAATCATTGCATTGATCTTAAAATATAGCTATAATTGTTTAATGTTTTGAGATCAACATATCATCAGTTTATTCCTAATAAGCTCATGTGAGCATTTTGGCCAATATTCTTCTTTATCCATTTTTTTTTGCCCCCTTAAAATTTTAGCTTTAATCTACAGGGGGTCATTTTTCTACGGGGGTCATTTTTTTTCTGGGTTCCAAAATTTTAGGGAAGTGACACTTTTTCTATATTCAAAGGGTCATTTTTCGCTGTCGAATAATGACCCCCGGTCATTATTCGATGGGGGTCATTATTCGTCTTTACACCGGCGGTGCACAGAATCATTATTTTCTTTACCATCCAACCTCTGTTCAGCCGGCAACACAAAATTCAAGGAATTAAAAAATTTGTACTGATTAGGACTGAAATGCCATTTTTCTCTTATTTCCATTACTGTAGCTGGCTTGAAAAATTGTGACTTACTCCTCTTGTATGTAATGTGAAATGATATACTTTTTTTTCTACTGCTATGGCATAAGTATTGGTATCAAACACAGAGTAAGAAAATGATTTTAGTATCATTAAATAAATGCAGATGACTGGAGCGACCAGACTTTTGCATTCAACACTGTACTATGGAAGTCTTTTCTTCCAAAAAAGTAAGATCCTATGTAGCACATGGATTGTTGAAATTTTCTGCTGAAAGTTTCATTAAATTAGTAATCGTATACAGAGGCGTAGTCACAAAAACTCAAAAATCCTATTTGGGTAGGTGGGTGTCGGAGGGGGGGGGGGACTAGTGGCCAACTTCCAATTTTTTTCCACGATTCTTCGATATAACTATACTTTTTCAAAAAGTGTGGTATCAGGACTGAACATTTCAATAAAATTTGGGGAAAAATGGCTGTGATTTTGTTCTTCATAACCATGGCACAGCTCGTTTAACCATGCCCCCCTCCCCCATGGCGGGCCGCCATGCCCCCGCTGCCCCTTGTGACTACGCCTATGGTATATATAAGACTGCATGTGGCTCAAATGTACATGGATTTCAAATTTATTAATAAAGAATTAACTTCTCAGTTGATTTTTCGGCGGAAAGCAGTTAGTTTGGCGTCAAGGGACCTGGGTCCGACAAAACACATTTCGCCCGAGAAATCGGCCAATAAATGTTTTTTTATACCTTTCATTTTATTTTGTTTTTTTACATACATTTATTTTGTACTGTCTTCCGTGGTGAAACATCGGGTCCGTCACTGTTGAACACCAATAAATGAAAATGAGATTAAGCCTCACCCATAATGGCATTATTCTATGATGTAAGCGGTCAACATCTCACTAACCGGTCAAACATTTCACTCAGCGGTCCAACATAGATTTTTTTCATGCCCGTGATCCATATTAAAACAATATATTTTTTTTTTTCCCTTTTGCCATTGATTTTTTACAGGTAGAGTTTGTATGGTTATGATTTAACCCTTTAACGGCCAGAGATTTTGCAATTTTTCTGCATTATTGCCTAAAAAAGTTCAAATAGAATTTTTGACATTTTCTTAGTCACTTTTACATGGAGCAACCTACATATTTTCTGAAAGGTAAAAGATTAAAGTATTTGATTATGAGAGAATTTGACGCAGGTTGCCATGGCAACATTGAGACCCATAATTGCCAAAATATGTGTTTCTCTCCCTTTACCCCAAAAACAAACAATTTTACAAATAATGTTTCCAAACCAGAGGATTTGGTTTTACTTTTAAAACAAAGTACGCATTCAATTAGTTTTTAGTTTTACTGGTCAATTTTATTTAATAGAAAGAGTTTATACAATTACACAATGTCAGTACTTCATCCGTTCGACTTCCGCTTTACAACTGTTATTTTCTAAGCAATCGCTCTCCCTCCTACGTTTTTACTGACTACAAAAAAAATTTGTTTTTATATTTTAGTATTTTTATTTCAAGGAACAGTGTGTGTTGCCATGGTTACAAAATAGCAATTTTGAGAAGGGGGCTTTCTAACAAATCATGGGTATTATATATTATTTACTTTCAGTAAATGTTATCAATGAATAAAATTACCTGCCTAGTTGCACTGCAAAAAATTTACAATGTCCTGTTATGTATGGAACATATATACAAATCATCAAAATTATCATTAAGTTTTATTGAGGTATGGGGGGAGATGAAAAAAACTATGCACACTAACTCTAGATTCCAGCCTACATTTTACATAAACACCTTCAATTCAATAAAAATGACATTATGCCATTACTTTTTTTAATTACAAACATGAATTAAAAGTGAATTCTTTTATATTAATACCAGTTTCAAATTTTTAATTGCTCTTTAAATTTCAACTCTTTGTATAAGGGTGAAGGGGGTGGGGTGGGGTTATAAGATATATATCCACTGTAATTAAGTTTAAACATCACCAAAAAAAATTTTTAAATTTTCATTTCTCATGGATATGGATATTTTTTCAGTTTTCACTTTACTTCACTAATGTTTTTTTTTTTTTTTTATCTGTAAACATGCCCCCAGCTGTTCGTCTACGTTTACGACGAACAATATCCGGGCTAGTATTAAACGTAGCCAAACTAA
>NW_026936094.1:0-6894 GCF_032062105.1 Saccostrea cuccullata | reverse complement strand
TATTCTCATCTCGAATCAATTTCGTCATGTTCGTACCTCCGTATATTACGCAGGTTTTAAAAGTACAAGTAAGCCGTCAACAGTTAAAGTCAGTGTCAGCGGGCTGTGTACTAACGAGTACAATAAACCAAGGCCCGTCTCTATGAGGATATCTGAGCATACGCTCGTTAAAAAATATAATAAAAATTAAAATGAACCTGATATGACCATGATGACTTACTTGGCTAATAATATATTATGTATACAATGGATCTAAACATAGAAAAAACACAACGCTTACGGGAAATAACAAAATATAACTTTACTATCTTGATACAAGATTGCTACGAATCTCTGGTCTTCTAAAATGGCGCGAACACAAAGTTGACAAACTCGAAAACCTGTAATATTAAAAGGTAACTTACTCTGATTTAGCACTTTAATTGATGCACTCTGTAACTTATTATCGTACACCACCAGCTTCTTCGAATCTTTTGCAATATACCACGGTATAAGCTTAAAACTGCACTTCTTTCTCAGACTAGTTTGTAAACAACCACAGCCTCGCTTTCAAATCTTCGTTATGTAAACGCTTGATAGGTGGGGCGTGTGTTTCGTTGTGGAGACATTTTCGACCCGTTCCGTTATAATCTAAATTGTAAATGCAAGGCATAGAAATGACACAATCTTTTGTCTTAGATATCCATGAAGAGTTTGTTCAATATTTAATTATATTACATGATTTTTAAAAGTACGTGATATTAATTTTTTGAACACTAGTGGTAAAATAAACCTATAATATTATAATGGTTAAATTGAAAATGATCGAGGTCCTTATCGAAAATTGACAAAATTCCGTCCTGTTTTGACCGGAAATAACTTTCATTTTTTCCAAAAATGAGTAATAATGCCCAAAAATGATTTAAATCCTCTAAATCCATGTTAATTAATGCAAATAAATAAGCCAGTTTTTGCTACTTCAGGTTTGACCGGAAGTGCTGACGATGGACGGAAAAATAATTTTTTTGCTCCCAGTGACAGATGTTACCTAAAAACTGGTCAAGAACGGCAAGAATAGGCGCTTTACGACTACTTCCGCTTTGGCCGGAAGTGACATCGTCGGACGTATTTTGACGACTTCAATAAATTAAACTTGTCATTTTGAACAACTTTGCTTCTTTGACGTATTACAAATTCTCAATACTTTTTGAGATATAAAGGAAAAACTTTCGGCCCCTGTAGGCCCTTCATTTTAGGGGCCAGCCCTTTTTTAGAGATATCAGTTGAAAGGTCGTGTAATTCTACACTTCTTCTGTTCTACATGTCTTAACAAAATATTTCTAGGTAAAAAGTTATCGTAGAAAAGTTGTTAAAAATTTTGAAATTCTTGATAGGACTATTTTCGGACCACATCGAGCGTCGGAACTTCGTACTTCCGGTAAAAATGATATATTGAATTCACTTCTCCAAAGGTTGCTCTATCATCACTGAAAATTTCATGCTTCTATCTTCAACGGTTTTTGAGAACATTGCCGGACAAAGTGACCCTCTAAAAATGACAAAATCGCGAAAATCTCCGAACCGGAAGTGACGTCATCAAAATGAAAAAAATTATGTCTAGATTTTTTGATGTTCTATCAGAGCTGAAAGTTTCATGAAAATCCATCGAGCCGTTTCCGAGAACTCGCGTGCACAAAATCGGTAAGAAAAAAAATAATAATAAGAAAAAGAGTGGAAAAGAAACCTAAGAAAAACAATAAGGTCTTCCGCTGAAGACGGAAGACCTTAATAATAATAAGAAACAGAGTAAAAACAATATGTTCCCCAACTTCGTTTGGGGAACATAATAACCGTGTTTTAGTACCTACTAGTACGAGGGGTTATCAAAATGTTCGCGAACTATCTCTATATCTACAAAACTACAATTCAGATTAGATAGCCAAACACAATTCTATAAATAGCATATGTTGAAGTTTTGTTCCTTGTTTGTGATGTCAAAATCTGAAAATGAGACCTTATGCAGGTAATTGTGACGAAAAATGGTTGTCTTAGTGGAACTCGTTCAACAAACGACTATAATATTTATGGCACATGTATATCTTAGAAATGCCTTTGAAGTAGCGTATAAGAATTTGTTCAAAGTTCAAAGGCTTCCTATAATTTCAATCAATGATTGGATAGATCGTGTTAGTGAAGGAAGGCAGATGGTTAAATATGATACTGTTATATTGCCCGGTGAAAGCAAGTTTGAAAAAGGATGTGTTTTTAATTAAGCAATATGCTATCAAAGACCTCCAATTTACACTTTGAAAAATACTTGAATATTTCAACAATAATATAAAATTGTTCTATCAAATACCTAAGATATCGTTTACTTTTTGATCACCTCTCGTATACTGTGTCAAATAAACATGCATTTACAATTTTCATTACAGCGGAGCAACATTTGAAAAGGCATGAAATCATTCAGAGTGGCTTAGGAGATTAAAAGAATAAAAAAAAAAAGCATTTTTTGTATTTGTCCATTTTGTCAAAATTACAATTGTACAAAGTAAAGAAAAAAAATCAACATACATATGTATTTAATTATTTTATACCATCTTTAATATGACGTTTTGTGGTCCTCCCAACTCAGGGATAAATTATTGGGTCCGTATTTATAGGTGAGAAAAAAATTCCTTAAAATTTAAACAGAAGGTTGACGGAAGAAAAAGAAAAAATATCGTGTACAATGGGATGTAAAAAAAAAATGAGTCGGGCCATTTCTAGGCAGTAGATAGGGAGAGAGGGAAACCAAATATTTTTTATAACAGGTGGTCTTATAAGACTAGTACAGGTTCCATCACATACTTAGTAATGCAAAAGTTTTGAATCTTTGGCACTATTTTGAAAAACAAACATAGCATTTTCGGGCCGGGGGGGGGGGGGGGGGGGGTGTGTTAGCACTCACTTTTTTTGCGATGATAGACATAACATATGCAATGGACCTTTCTTTGCAAACATTGTGCTCGCTTCTAAATTTCATAGAAACAACTCAATATATTTTTATCAAGCTTCGTATGTTCAATGAGCGTTTTTGTGTCCAAACATTACTCCATACAATATGTGGGTCATTGCAAACAATCTAGCTATTATGTGAGGTGCCTGAAGGAAATCCTATAACTGCCTATTTTTTTCTATCTAACTTCTAAACAAAATAGACATATGTACCAACTTTTCGAATGTAAGACATGTAATTACAATTTGTTTTTCATGCACTGCATATTGTTTAACATTTTCAATTTAAATGCTAAGCATTCTCCTTGCAGTGCCCCATTTGAAAATAACTTCTATCGCCACAGAAAAAAGACCCGCCGTAAACACATATGTTTAGGACATTTTTATCTTTTTTTCTTGCGTTTTAAAGAAACCAACAAATTATCAAGACTTGTTCCATGAAAAATCAAATATAATCATGGTAATAAACGGATCTATCCACAGCAGATATATGCACATGCCAACCACGTGCTCAGTGGAATAATATTAGCGAGGAAACTCGAGCTGTAAACAGAACAGTTTTTCCCGATTTGCTGGAGTGAGGTTAAAATCGCGTTTTTTTCATTAATCAGATGATGCGATGCAACAAAAAAAGTAGTAAGTAAAGTAACCTAACGATTATTACTTAGTAATTTCTTGTCTTGATGTTATTATGGTCGCATTTATTCTAAAATCATTGTTATTCTAACTCTGTGTGACAGAGGAATGGCGGACGAAATAAACATATGGCCTCAGGAAGACACCCATATGAAAAATCAAATTTTAAAGAATTATGGATAATGACAAGAAAAAAGCGAAACAAATTGTTGTAGCCATATTATCAATGAATCAAACTAACACCATTTTCAATGCATTTATCATTTCGTGAATGCTGTAGCTGCGCAGTTCTAACATGATTAATTTCCTCCTAATTAAAACAAAATAAACTTAATTGTTTACTAATTTTGGTCTCTAACAGTAGGTAATTAGTGTATTAGCACTTTGAGTAACTTTGGGCTAGTTTAGTAGAGTATTAAGCGCATTCTTGGTATTCTTTATTTTACACCAGACTAGATCCAATATGGCTTGTACATCCCCCTTAAGGTACATCTATGAATTTTGAAATATCTAGTTAGCATCATCTTTTCTATCAAAAGAATAAACCACAAATCATGAATTTTATTTTTTGATAAATTAGTAAGGTTTTTGTAAGCAATGGTATGTCCAGGCGGCGCAACCTCGAAAACGACGTTTTTTCGACCTACGTGTAACTGAGAAAAACTCATTTGACTTAATTATTTGACATTCAATAATTCCGTTAATTCAGGTATGTGTCGAGACACAATTGTTCTATAAAATATGAAATTTTCACTTCATTCTGGAAGTTCTATGAAATTTTATCGTAAATTTTACACAGAATGTCCAAACCAATGAGGCCTTGAAAATGACGTCAAAAGGGAGGAGGGGTTTCCGTTTCCAACATTCTATAAAGTTTTGCCCCTGAAAAAATAGTATAGACCTAAAATATGTTGAAACTGGCTACAGAGAAATAAAATGCATGCAGAGTACTTGTCTTTTAATGTCAAAATAGATTCAGAGAAAAAAGGGATACACAGTTAATGTCAATTTGCAGTCAAGGTGGGAAAAATCAATCCCGTCAAAAACGACGTTGATCATGTGTTGTAGATATTGAACTCCCAAAAGCAAAATATTCCGGCACAATCAAGCGCGCATCTCTCCCAATGTATTAATCCATCTGGAATGTTATATTCATTGAAGGCCACTGTTGATGACATTGTAAAGTCATAAACAAGGCGGGTTTAAGTCCTTGCTCAGCTCCTTGAAATCTCATCAAAAAAGTGTATGAGGTATAAGAAGAGGACATTGAAAAAACAATGACGTTATTGGACGTCATGAAAATAAACGACGACAGCGCCGGGTGATCATATAATGTTGTTTTCATTTAATAATAATTTGGCAAATAATGAACATATCAGGCTAAAATTTTCAACATTTCTTTAGTTTGTGTTGCTTTATGTTCCATATCAATTTTGAAAGCGCAGAATACATAGTACTAATTTTATAGCCTCAGTCCACGAACTTTTTGATAACCCCTCGTAGATGCTGTATACCAAATTTGGTTGAAATTGGTTCAGTGTTTTCAGGGAAGAAGCTGAAAATGTTCAAATGTTAACACACGACGGACGAAAACGGTTAGAAATAGGTCACCTGAGTGACTCAGGTGACCTAAAAATTAAAGATATTATATTGGAAGAGTTTGAAAAAATTGATTTTTTAAAAATCTATTTTGATCAACATCACAAAATTTATACCACTGGCCCAAACTGGCAGATGATGAAATAAATAATCAAATGTTTTACTTTCCTATTTGAAACCATTACCGTAAATCTGGAAATTTTTACGTTGATTTTATTTTGCGAAGCTGGGTCAAAATGCTGTTGATTTAATTTTTACGTTTCAAATTTTTGCGAATGACCACTACTTTGTTTACATTTTCATATTGTTGATTTATTTGTAAGAAAGTACTTTTGCGAATGCAATTAACTCGCAAATTTGCTAAAAATTTATCTACAGCAAAAATTTCCAGATTTACGGTATGTGTCCAGTGGAAAGGAGCCTGTTAGGATAGCATGAAAAAGAAGCAAAAATGAATGTACAAAAGTCCATAATTTATCCACAATTTTTTTTTATTTCCTCCTCCTATGGGACTTTTTCATTATGATGTTCGTAACCCTAAAAATAAAAAGAAAAGCTGGCCTAAATAGAATAATGACCTTTGATTAAGTCTCTTATTTTGGCAAGATTGCAATAAGTCTTCAACTGTAGGAGTAGCTTTTAATGAAATTTTACAGAATTTTAACTTTTAATTACAATGGCAACATCAATCATCGAAATCAAAAACACAAAACTGACAATAATGTCTCTCAGTGCAGTCGACTTGCATGCCAAATTATATTATAATCAGACTAAAACTGTATTTGGAGCAGCTTTTTGAAAGTTTTTCACAGAAATTTCTATATTTAGTAACCCTTGCAACACCGTTCATTGAAATCAAAAAACCGATATACAGAATTATGTATCTTAGTGTAGTCTACATGTATGCAAAATTATATTATAATCAGATTAAAACCGGAGACCGGTCTTTCAGTTGAGACCTTATAACTCAAGGTCCCGTGTCGTAGTAGGTACTGGGACGAAAAAGATCCTTTCCTGCTCTATGGCCCTGAGTGCCGAGTATAGGACCGGGAAGTGGTGAGTAAAAAACCTCGAGAGGGACGTTTAACAACATACAAACAAAAAATACTACAGTTAACAGCTGTTTTACATTTCTCCCCGCATGCCAAGCCGTACTGGGGAACTCGGTGCTTGTCAGACACTCTCTAAGCACTACCGAAGTTCGGGTGCATGGGTGGGTGCTAAAAAGCTATTTCTAAAACTGCCAACCTAAATCAGGTTCTTTACAGTTTAAGTGTACAGGTAATCAGATATTTCATTTTTTGGTTATGAAAATTTCTAAAAGATTTGATGGACGAAGTAACAGGACTATTTACACATGATTTAGTTAGGTCTGTCAAATGGATCAGAAAGAAAACCATCAAAGCTCTTTTGAAGTTGATGCACTTCATAATATCATGAATGTCTTATAAAGACTTTCCTAGGAGCTACATGTATAGAAAGTGGACTCCTATTTCCTTCCGTTATGAACAGATGTCAGCATAGCAACTGATCGCAACTCTGATATTTTGGAGGTCAGTGTTTGCTCCGCTCCTTTTTTTATATGCTTTAATGGATTTTGAGCTTGAATACTGCTCGTTATCTCATATTTCATTGATGAAAAGCTGAATTCAAATTTCTTATGTCTTTAGTTTTAAAACAAAT
>NW_026936093.1:0-68328 GCF_032062105.1 Saccostrea cuccullata | reverse complement strand
ATTAACATGATATGAAATAAGAAGTGATTTATGGTGTCTTGCAATGATAGCAAAAGCCTTTTGCACTATGTATTATAAAATACATGACGGAAATAGAAGAAAAAATACCAAATAAGTATAAAATCATGACAATTTTTCTGAATGCCAGGATACCTATCGTTTCTTACCTAAAATATATTTATTGATCAATTTGCAATAAGAAAATGCATTACTGATATTCTAATTTGACAATATTCCCTATATGATATGATTAACTTAAATATTTAACTAAAAAGAAATATTGTGGATAAATTTACATAACTTTGTAGATTCAGAGATACTTTTAGGAGTATTTTTTTATTACTTAACTGTCAATTTTATAAACCTTAGGATCGGACTACCATAAAGGGTAGATCTCAACAAAATCAAAAAATTGATCTCTCTTTATAGAATGAGAAAAAAACAATGGTTTTTCTTTTCTCTGTTAAATGGATCAACTTTTATTCATATCGAAATAATACAAAGCTCGTCACTTTAATTAATTTTGTTTAAATCTCCTATTCAGAACATATTTCTAGATTTGTAAGTGAATGATTACAAAACAAATAGACACCGTGAATTTATTTACTCTAGTTCATCCCTAATGGACTCAATAATAGAGAGGGACCTTAGATAACAGTTTAATGTAATCGATCTGTGGCTCAGAATCTGTGGCTGCCAACACAGATCTATCTCTGTTTCTACTGATTGTTAGGAACATGTATGGCTATCAAGCTTATATAAATTAATCATGGCGTTTTTAGTACTTCTTACTTTACTTGGATTTGTGAAAAGTAAGTATTATTGTACAAAGTCTCTCTCTCTCTCTCTCTCTCTCTCTCTCTCTCTCTCTCTCTCTCTCTCTCTCTCTCTCTCTCTCTCTCTCTCTCTCCATTTAAAAAATGCATGTTTTAAAAATTATGTCGTATTTGAAAAATTATACATTGACATAAAATCATGTTAATTTTTTTTTTGAAAACTTGGATTAAAATATATGTTATGTGTATAAATATTCCTGAGATTGGATCCTTTTCAAAAATTGTGATGCAGCATCAGTAGTCATTTCGATCTTTATTCAGCGTATGATAACTGACGTTTTTCATGCTAAATGTAAGTCCATTATTTATACACTGAATTGACAACGGATCTTTCCGTTATTTTCCGATTATGACAAGGCGCACACGGTGGATGTGATCGGTCGCCAGGGGATGCTCACTCCTCCATGGAACTTCATCTCACCTCTGATGTTTTGGAGGTCCGTTTTTGCTCTGGTCCTATTTGATTTGTTTAATGGATTTCTGATCTTGAATACTGTTCGTTATCTCTATTTATCATAAACTTAAAAGTAAATACACCGATTCTGCACGGTGTGATACGGGTAACGTCACAATACCCTATATCACAGACCGGTCCAAAAATCCATTTCACGTATCGGACCGTAGGGCAGAAAATAAATATCAAACCGGAAGTAACGTTTGTATAAAGTTTAAAAGTTAATTAACTTGACTCTATTTAATTAAATATGCATGTAAAAAAATTCTTTAATGACTTTTGTGATCTTATTTTTTTCAGTTACCTAAAGTTGATTCTGTTAGATTTTCGACAAAAATGTCATAAATAGGCCCGAAGAATTCTTCAATGACCATATGTGTACTCGCATATTGAGTATTTTAAATATATGATACATGTAAATAGAATACCATTTACTAAAATTCATATCATATGTAACATCAGCCCTCGGGCCCCATATCAGCCCTCGAGCCTTCGACCCTCGGGCTGATATGGGGCCACACGGGCTGATATGACATATGATATGGGTTTTAGTATGTAAAATTCGCTATATATTTCATGAGTAACTACGTATACGAAAATTAAGTAGTTATGGATAAAAAAAAAATGAAATACACTACAGGCAATATCGCCATATACAATCTACATATGTGTGCTGTATGTAAATCATGTAAAGGGGCACTATAATTATGTAAAATATATGTTGCTAATTCGGAATGTCTATTTATCAATACAAACTTAAATTTATAATGTGATGTGTTCTTCTCACAATAATCATTCCTTTTTAGGTATTCTTTGTAATGAACACGATTTAAGATCTGATCTCTTGAACACCTCCAGGCACAACCCATTTGTATTACCCAGGAACTCAACAGCACCTATAAATGTCACACTCTCGTGGGTTACGGGGTTTGTCGTGGGATTTGTAAGTAATATATAGTCACAACCTATCAACATCACAATACATAAGTTAAATGGTTTGTAATTTTTTTTAACGTAAAGAAAAGATATCCCGAAGATAAAGATCACAAGTTGTGCCTCCATCAGTGAGAACAACATGTAATCACAATCTACAAACGGCCATATATGAAAAAGATAAAATATTCAGATCCCATAGTCTATCCGAGCAATACAGATTTACAAGTATTAAATGAAACATGGAAATCTCAAACATTGGAGTTGGGATCAGGCCTGGGGGTCATAAAACTTAGACGAGCTCACTTTTGATTTTTTCCACTATTAGTTCCTTTGGAAAAAGTGAGACTAAGATCAAAAGTGAGCTCGTCTAAGTTTTATGGCCCCCAGGCCAGGTGTCATGTAGAAGTAAGTCTGCCCTGTCAGCAGGTCATATTGGTTTGGTGTTGCATTGAAAATTAGAACATACTTATGCATATGCGTGCGACAATATAATGGATCAAATAGTTCTTTGTTTGATAACAGAAAAGTTGCCAAATTTAATTTATGTTATATATTCTACAGTGCAATGATCAAAATGTTTATTGTTTGGATTTTTTAAAAGGAATTTCACATTAGATAATTTTAAAACTGAAACCCATTAAAAGTTGAATTTGCTTTCCTAAAGACGAATATAAGCTTTCGTGACTCGGATGCATTTGATGATTTTCGTCTTGAATGAAGAGAATTTTTTATTCTATTTTTTTTTTTATGAATCTTTTCCTTTTTGTAGGATGAAATCGAAGGAAAATTTACAATCATGGGAAATTTAGACATGGTAATCAAAGTCTCTTTCGAAAATCCGATGAATACACTCAGTCTTATTTTGTTTTCTGTCAATACATTAATATAATTATTTGTTGATAGAGCTGGAAAGACGAACTTATGATGTGGAATAAAGAAGCCTACAACGTGAGCTCCATTGTAGCTGTTGGCAAAGAAGTGTGGACGCCTCCTATCTATGTCCTTAACAAGTTTGTAGCCTGAAATAGATATGTATTACATTTTCATATATTAAACTGAACATTAAGTTCTCTTGCAGACACCATTTAATGTGAAAAACATTATAAATTATTATCTCTGTATTTAAGTTGAACTTTGTGGTTCTTTTTAGCCGATTTTTTTTTATTTTCACTTAAATTCATTTACAAACAAACAAGAAATCAAAATAAAGAAGAGTGCTTATAAAAGTATATAAAAATAATAATGAATTTATACTTTAAAAAAAATTGCTTAATAACACACTCTTCATTAAAAATATATTTATTTATTTTGAAAATATAATTGAAACATTTAACAATTGATTTTAGAATGGATTCTGTCTTCTTGAGCAATGGCTTAAATGACGATTTATTGAGAATTAAGCACACGGGAGAGGTAATTTCCACACACTCTGGAGAAATGTCCGTCTCCTGTCCCCTGGACCCTATACATTTCCCTTTCGATATACAGACCTGCTTCATGATGTTTGGGTTAACGGTCCACTCCTCCGCGGAGGTTCGACTGAGATTCTCGGACAACCCAATACAATCCGTAACCGGAGCAGGCATTATGACTGTGGACCATCCGATCTGGACCATCACCGGATTCAAGACCACGGCCTCAGAGTACTCCAACGTGGCGTCTATAAAGTTCTGCTTGTTCAGGAAGTCACTGTACTATACTTTTACCATGTTAGGTCCTTCTGCTCTGCTGAATTGTTTGACAATATTTGCGTTCCTCATTCCAAATGACCAAGGAGAGAAGATCTCGTGTGGAATGACCATATTCTTGGCTTTTGTTGTGTTTCTGGTGCAAGTTGGTGACATCATTCCGAAAAACTCAAACGCAGTACCAGTTCTAGGTAAATGACACTTTAAATATTTAAGATAAAAAACAAGTTTAAGGAAGAAATTTATCCATACGACTGTTTAATTTTTCATGCTTATAAACCTTTTCTTTAGAAGGTGAACATTATTTAATTATTTTCTTTAGGTAAATACTATCTATATTCCATAATTGGAAGTGCAGTAATGGTAATCAACACTGTGATTCACTCATTCATTGCAAATAAACGAGCAAAAAATGGTGAAACCAAAGTTGAACCCATGAACAACGACTTGGAAAAGCCGGCGACGTTTGAGATGTATGATGAAACTATTTCTGTTTCAAGTAATGAAAGCACTGGAAGAAAGATCCCTCTGGTCAAATTTCTGAAGAAACATGGACTAAAAATATTAGATGTAGTTTGCTTTCTCATATCCGTGCTCCTCATCGGGATTTCTGTGATTATGTTGTTGACCACAAAAAGTACATGTGATTCTGCGTAACTTTTTGCTGATCGTGTTTGAAAACGTTTCTTAGTTATATTTGTTACTTGAGTAAATTTTCGATGCTATCTAAAGACATTGAATAATCTTAAGGTAAATACATGTATTTGTGCTAAATACCTAAAGTCGTTTTGAATTTTACAAATTTATTTTTCGGTAAAAACGTGTTTATTCACCTACTGTGATTGTACAAGATATACACTACTATATACGTACTTTGAATATAAAAAAAATTTCTAAAAGTCAATATCTTTATAAATCATTACAATTGCACATCCAAAGAAATTGTCAAACGAAAATTAAAAAACACCCTTAGCACAACTGCATGAGGTAAAGGTTCAAAGAAGCTTTTCGTGTTGAAATTTTTTGCCGTTAACATATTATTTTTTTCAGAAGAGCGTATACTTAACCTATTTCTATAAATATAGCATAAAGGACCCTTGTTGTAAAGAAGTTTATAATTGTTCAAAAATCACCCCCTTTTCTTCTTAGGAATAAGTTTTAAGAAAAGGATTTAGCAAAAAGTATATAAGTTTAAGACTGGATCATTGTGAAATCTTTTTTAGAAAAACAGACTGAGAAAAAAAATAAAGAATTTAAACGAGGCTGCATTTCATTTCCGGAATTTTTGGTAATTATCAACTTTTCATTTCCGACATTTTCTAGTTTTCATTTCCGACATTTTTTTGTTTTCATTTCCGACATTTTTTCAGATATTACCTTACGTAACAGATGTGAAGACTTTACCTATGAAAAATTTAAAGTAATTGATATAATAAATAAATCATTGAAAATCTGAGTTTTTGTTTTATCAATGAAACGACTGTGGCAATGTAAAAAGTAGGCAACTACATGAATTAAAGTTTGAGAGATTTTTTCAATGTTTACTGAATTACTCTGCGCAGATGTCAAGCAGAAAAAAGAAATTTCTGTGTAGAGAAGTGTAATAAAAGCGTTATCAACCGGAGTAAAAACTGAATTAGAGTATACTAGTATATCAAGTGTATTGGACATAAGTTTGGTGCTGTCATTGGCATTTATTTTGTATGTTCATTGAACTCTTTAACCTAGACTTAGTGCTACATGTATGCACATATGTATATAATAAATAAATTTATAGAAAAATATATTTTTAATCAATATTTTGCAATAAATACTTTTAAAATTTCATTTTCGCTGACTAGCAAAACATTAAATTGTCGCACAGGCAAATTCCGGAAATGAAAACAAAATTATGTCGGAAATGAAAACAAAAAATGTCGGAAATGAAATAAAAAAATGTCGGAAATGCTATGCAGATTTCCGGAAATGAAATGCAGCGTTAAATGAAAACTTTACCTCATCGTTGATTACATAAGGGCTGCAAGGGTAGGATAGGATTACAACAACAGATAAATATAGCCCCCCGTACATTTTTACCAGAAGGTACTGCAGACGTACTTTTTTCCACGGGGTCATAATTACGCGGAATCTCAAATTCTGTTCAATCCACTGGTAGAAAATTACGCTGATTTCCTAGACTGTCACTTGGACAAATTTCAGTAGATAATTTGAGACCGCGTACATAGCGTAAATTAATACCACGCGGAAAAAAGTACTTCTACAGTAATTCAATGTAAGACACACATACTCTTAACTCGTATTGTATAACTTTATCAATTTATCTGGTTATAGGGCTATAATGTACTATAAAACAAGAGACTTAAGAAGGCAAATCTCTGAACTCAAAGTTAGTTTTGTCTAGTGCTATAAATTATAAGCGAAAGCTGGTCTACATCCCGTGCTAAGTCCACAAAAGCGCTGGCATAATTTCAAGACATAAATAAAATGTTTACAACAAAGAGATTTGACGAAAGGATTCTGGAATATTTCAGTAGGCAAGAATATGCCGATGCTAACTATGCCTTGACAAAGTAGGGAGCTGATTCATAGAGTAATTAAATACGAGGTTGAAGTGGAGGTATTATATGCTAATTAACCGTGCAGAGACAAAATAAAAAAAATATTCAAAATTAAACTCTTTTTCGATGACAGGTCTTGACATTTTTTTTTCCTTTTAACATTACATAAATTTATTTTCTACCTTAAAATAATTATAATATATCCTAAAAATTATTTCTAAAAGAAACTTTTAGGTCTATGTAGATGGTTTGCGTGATGACCCCGGTGTTGACTCTGAGCTTGCTTTCTCCGGATCAAAAGAAACGACATTCTTTTTGATAGATACTCCCCAAATAAAGTCTTTTTAATGAACAAATGAATTCATTTTTTCAGTCTTTTTTTTACCAAAGGGTTAAGTACTTTAATAATATTCATGTAAATGAATATGCTTATGAATATAAGGATTCAATATACATGGAGATAGCACACGACATGATATGGCATTATTTACATGTTCCTAATCTCTTAAATATTTATAGCAAGGTTATAATAAACAAGGAAGGTAAATAGTGATTTTTTTTGTCGGTAATCATTACAACAGCCTTGTGCCTGATGTGATACATGGCTACCCCTCTCTAAAAGTATGCCTAAACATTAAAACCATGCTGATAAGGTAAACATATTTTAATGTACAAATGTTTAGACTATGGTATTCTCATGCAATTTTTTTTTTATTTTTAAAGGTTAAAAACCTTTTTGAGTTAATCTAAGATTTGTCTTCTATTTTATCACCTTGTTTAATAAACAAAATCGGAAACTATAAAAAAAAACACTCTGTAAGTCATATGGTTCAACACTTTGTTATATTCTTATATATTTTTTTGTCGAGTTACTGCTTTAACAAAACAGTTCTATAAATATACATGATAAAGAAAACTTTGTATTCTTGACTTCTGCTCATAAAAAATTGTAACGTAAAACGAAAAAGAAAGAAGAACACGTTAATTAATTGATTTTCCGAAAACAGCCTTTTGTTCAATATAAAGTAAGCATGCATTTAATGGTGATCGTCCCATAGGTGGAAATTAGATTTCCGACACCGATGGCATTATTAATAACTTCCTGGTCTTTGGGATATTTAGGTGCTTGGTATTTTAAATAGAAACAGTTCAGATCTTTTGTCTTAAATGCATATAGATTCTAATAAAAGATCAATCAGAAGGGAACACCCATTCTACGAAAAACGTGACAATTATTTCTGTTTGTCTGCTTGTTGTCATGGTTTATGTCGTGTATATAAACAGAAACATGAACAATATTTTTTTCAATCTAAGTTAGAATCTCAATAATTAAAGAGAAACCACTTCACTGTAAGTATATGTTTGTTTTATTTATTTTACTCTGCTTCTATCATATTTCAATGTTTTAGGGGGGTTCAGGTAATTGACTCATTCATAGATTTTAGTGTTTGTTTTGCAATTTATCTTCAAGCATTAGGGTTGCAATGGATAAAAGTTGTGGAGCAGCTAAAGGTGGAAATTCGTATACTGTTAATAGCTTTGGAGAAACCAAGATAACTTCATCAAACATTGGTGGATCCAAATGGTCGTGTGAAACAAGCGGTACATTAGGAAGTTACTCTTCCCAGACAACATGTACTCACAACAGCGGAAGTGTGAATCCGACTGTGAATGTAGGTTCCAATTCGGACGGACATTCGGCAAGTGCTGGGGTGACATTCAAATGGTAACCAAGAGTTGAATGAGGGTCAGCAATGAAGAAAAACAAACATTTGATACTTTAAATATGATACTTTTGGAAAATGATAAAAAAGTATATATTTTTTTTCCTTTATCTCATTTTTTCTGAACTCTCGTTAAAGACATAGGAAATATAGTTTGAAATTAATTGTCTTTTTCCCTGGAGTTGAAGAGATCCTTTACTTAAGGAACTTTATGCTACATTCAATAGGTATATGTGCTATTGTGCACTTCTCATGAAACAAGTTTGGTTAAATAAAATATCTCTAGTTTACTACATGTTGAATTTTAGTTTTCTTTAAATTACTGTATACTAGTATTTTCATATAGGGATATTTTTTTTCAAAACCCCTTGTGATGCATGCTGAATTTTATGGCTATAACAAGCTGATGGGACAATAAGCTTAAATGAATAATATCTCGAAAACAGATTATAGTTAAGGTTATATGTCCTTAAGATGTGAATGTAGAACAGGAAAGATGACATTCGGAGACTTTAGAGTAAGAGTTTAAAATTGCTTTTATAGAGATTTACTTATTAAGAGAAAAGTAAAAAAAAAATTCATATACTTGATAAACTTTAATAATACAATTGTGAAAAAACTTGATTACATGCTTCTCTTCTTTTTTTCACTCCACAACTAATGCAGACATAGAAAAAGAATTTTATATAACATGTATAATGGAAGTCATATGTGATGTACGTTTGGATAAGTTCGGAAATGAAAATTTTAAAGAAGATCGTTCTACAGTAAAACACGCATATCACAAAGTGCCAGGGGCAAATAATTTTTTTTTTTAAATTTATAAAAACGTAATCAAAAATCGTTATAAAAACGTAATCCGTTATAACTGTTAGTATCACAACACAGTTTAAAGTCAAGGGAAATGAGAATCACTTCGCTATTAGCGTTAATGCATTTTATCCCATGTTTAATCCTCTATCCCGTGGATATGACTGATTGGATATTTTTTATATCCCACAGTTGTGACGTAACAATGATTTTTGCGTTATATTGATAAAGTAAAATGAAATTAAGTTCTATATAAAAACAGAGAAAAACATTGGTAATGATGTATTAAACATAAAACATAAAAGAATCTCTAGTGATTTGTACTTAGATATGGTTTTTAGCGAATTTGTTGGACAAAAACCATAACCAAAAACAGGTAATTGTAGAACCTATTATATTTGTCATAAATTCAAAATATAGTCCCTTTATAATCTATGCAAGCTCATATAGTTCATGATACATATGTACTACAAATTCACAGGATTTGAGACTATATTCGCCGTAGAGTCAGTGCGCGTGCAGCGGCATTGTGAACAATGATTGCAACGGCCACAACCAGCTAAGTATCTTAGATGGAAAAAATGTAGACAAAGCTATATAAGGATTATTTTAAACATTTGGACCTCTTACACGGCAAAAGTCGGAAAGAAAAAGTTAAACACGAAGGTTACAAACTGTAATCTCGACATTTTTTTAATTTCCAAAACAAGGTCATTGTTTATATACCATAGCATTATTTATATATCTTTAACGTATTGGTAGGCAAAACACTGCATAAGGTTCATGGATATTTAAATACAGTTAGATAAACGCTGTCATTTCTATACCATATTACCAAATACTGAGAGGACAAAGTTTGGTCTATGATATTGAATCAGAACTTTATAATTGGATAATAACAAAAAAAAGTAGTGAATATGATGATAATAGATTATAATCCATAGAAAATTCCTAAACATAAAAAACAGTACCATAAAGTCAAGAAAAGGGGAAAATATTATAAATTAACATACATTGGAATTTGGTTTGGGACAGCATAACAAGAGTAAAATAAAGCAGGAATTTCAAAAACTTGAGTGGAAAGGGGCCCATAATATCTTGCTTAATGACAATAAATTATGTAAAGTTGAACTATCCAATGTATGTATGCTATTTATGCAAGGAAAAGATCTATTTTTACATGGTAGTACGATTAATCCAACACTTAAATTAGTTGTGGTGGCAGAGGAATTTTTTAAAAATCAAAATGTTGACTATTTCTTTAATATTGATTTGCTTATAAAATGTGCATTGAGAAATTTTAAATTCTCTCTACACATGACACTAGTATGGTCTAGTCCCTTCAGGAGATTGACGTTTTAGGAATTAAACATGTAAGGCTTACACTATGAGTCCTAATATGATGGCTCAGGGATAACCTCAAAATTTCATGGAAATATAGCCTAATTTCATTATTTTGCAATGAGAGAAAAATCAAAAGGTATCACGTGCTCATTGCTTGTATTCTTTTTGATATTTAATTGAAATATATTTAAAATTTTCTATTTACATCATTAACAACATTCAATACCATGTTCAATATTTTTAGCTACCTTAAAAGCATTGTTTACAAAGAATCTTATACACCACAGATATGATTTAATAATGAAAAACTGGGTTCCAATCATGTTCCAAAAATTTAAAGAATAATCAGTGATGCAAACATCTGTAGTCATCTTATACAGAATAAGCAGAAATATGTTGTAATAATGTAAACAGAAAGCCTGAATTCTCGATTTCTAATCAAGAAAATTTAGAAAGTTCACAAAAAAGAACACGACAACTATTTGGATTGATATTCTTAAACACCCTTCATTTTTAGTAAGCATTTTACGTACATTGACCCACCCCTTAAAATAAACTTCCTTAAACGATGCTATTATTTAAAACTTCCTAGTATATGGAATTTTTCATGAGTTGTGTATTTTAAATAAACACAGAACAGGCCTTTGTCTTCAAATGCATTTAAATTCTAATTATAGATCAATCAGACGGGAAGACCCATTCTAAAAAAAACATGCCAATTACTGCTGTTTGTTTGCTTATTGTTCTGGTTTATATACTGTAGAAAACAGAGACATGAATGACAGGTTTTTTTAAGGGGCCGACTTGGGTTTCCATTGCGCAACACTTTGCGCATGATAGTAAAATAAAGCATATTTATTCCTTAAAAGCAAAAATTTTCACCAAAATGATAAAAATTAACAAAATTAAGAACTCCTGGGTAAAAAAACCTTAATTACGTACAAGTGGACATATGTAATTTTTCAAACACTAACTACACATAAAAGTTTGTTTATTGCGTTAAGGTAAACTTTAGTTTTTCAAGAGGGGGGTCATCATCATGTTATTAAAGCAAAAAGTATACAATATTACCTCTTGAAATTATTTCAAACATAAAATTTTGAAAAAAAAATGTGTACCTTTTTTTTAAATATAATTCCTTTGAATATGTCATATTTTGTAGTACTTAATAAAACCAGGATAATTTCGCTAATTTTTACATATTAAGATGCCGCCTCTTGAAACCAGACGGTAGAATTTTGTGTTTCTTACATTATTATATGATATTACTCACCACATATCATAATTTGAGGAAAATGTATAATCTGAAGGGCGTCACATTGGCAGTTTCCTATATAACCCTATACTAAATTATCTGTATTTTGTTAATCAAACACATCCCGATATTTTTAGTTTCAATAATTTACAAATAAAATAGGTTTTTGATTTCATTTTCGTATGAAATTCTTTAGCAACATATAAGTCGTAATATTATTAAGACGATTTGAGAAAATATTTAAGACGATTTGAAAAAATATTAACTTCAAATCTGTGTCTAAGCACCGTTAAGCAATATCAAATAAACGAGAAAAAAGGATATTTTCAGATCGAATTGTCTATATACATGTATTTTCCAGTCTACCCGATCATGACAAGTAGCACACCTCATGCTTGACTAGTCAGCAGGGAATGCTCACTCTTCATGGCACCTATCCTACCTCTGATGGTTTGGAGGTCAGGGTTTGCCCTGCTCCTATTTTGTACTGTTTTATGGACATTTGATCTTGAATATTATTCGTTATCTCCATACATTTCATGCTATAAAATATAATATTACACCTCTCATAATGTAATTTATCAGTGGAAGATTAATGAATATTCTCACTGTCACACTGTGGTAGAATATGAAAATGAAATTCGGTATATACGAGGGTTGTTCGAAAAGTCCGTGGACTACTGTAATATCTTTTTTTATTTGACTTCACATGTTATCCAGATTTGGTAGAAATATTTTAACAATAAATCCAAAGGATTTGTATTATTTTTTTTAATACCACGATTTTTTAGTCAATACTTATCCAGAATTTAAAAATGCAAAAATCGGATCGCGGAGCAGGTAAAAATTTAGTAAGTTACGAACAATACACTAAATTATTTCTGTAGTCATATTCTCTGTCTGTAAAATGAAGCAAAAACGAAAAACAGAGAAATCCCAATTTAAATTTGTTACTTCGATTTGTATTCAAAATTATGGCTTAATGTTTTGCTTTGTTGAAAAGAAATCAGCCTAAGAAGAAATGTAGTCCTTGTTGAAAACGACAAAAACGATGACGTTTTAGAACATCATGGAGCAGCCGATTACGATGCAGTTTTGTCTTTTACTCGGAAAAAAAAATACTGAATAAACTCAAAAAATGTTGAAGGAATCAACAAATATGTCACAAGTGAGTTGTGCATGTGTGTACAAATAGTATAGACAGCATTTGTGTGACAAAGGCTTTGTATCAGATGAGGACAATCTGTGAAGAAACGTTTATCTTAAAAAAAGAATCTTAACAAAAACTGTAAAAAGTTTGAACGTCAAGGAAAGACCTAGGGCTTAAGAGTTGCTTACCCTGTGAAAGCAGAGTTAAGTAATAAGAGAAACTAAAATCTTAGCAAAGGAAATTATACAACGATAGCAATTCTTAACAAATGAACTTCAAGCATTAGAATTAAGGATTGGGCATTGGAATATACTTTTTGAAATGTAAAGGAATAGTATGTCATAGAAATTCTTATAATTACATTGCTGTCTAGGGTGCTCCGCTGGATCAAAAAATTGTTGATTTTAAAATGAAGTAAATTGATTTCTATTAAATCAAATGGAATGAAACATCACACAACAACAAAACAAATATATTTACATATTATATTATACATATTTTAAATTTCTAGTGAGTAATATAAAGAAAATTGTCATCGTCCTCGAATTTTTCGTGCCAATTTGGAGCAAAAAACAAAATTTTAAAAAAGGAGTGGTTTCAAAGAGTCAATTCCAGATTTTAAATATAGCATTAAATAATCAAAATTTGATTATGTCCATTTTCGGTTGAACCCTACATTTTTCCGATGTTATTTTAGGAATAGATTTTTAGAAATCAAAATCTCAATGCAGGATTAGCACAGACCGTTTCATGATTGAGTTCGATTTTTCCACTCGGCGAGCAGATTTTTGGGGCTGTTTACGGAGATAAAAGAAAACAAATCAAAAATTTTAAAATCGTAAAATATTAAAGGCTGTTGTTAATTTTCAGCAACATCACATCCCCCTGTAGTAGAAATGTTTATTGAATTGTCTTTTTTAAATGTTTATTTAAAGAAAACCCTTTAAAACTCAGGCATATGAAAAATTCCGTCATTCCTATTTGAAAATCAATCATGAATGTAGTTTCTATTCAAAATGGCAAGTTTTTACTTTCAATCTGATATTTAAACTGAATTTCAATTTAAATAGAAATGTACTAAAAGTACTTGGGTGTAAATTGCGTTTTAGTTATATTCATTAGTGTGGTACTCCTGATATTTTATTTCAGACAAAATCATGCTCCATTGAACACTGGCATGTTGTTTAATCGTAGTCAGTAGGGCGAAATGACATATTGATTATGTGAGGAAAAATTGAAGAAGAAAAATCAGGGATTCTGTTCAGACGTGTTCTTTTGCTGGCGACTTTCTTTAAATCAGTAGCTATTGTAAGTGCAACTTTATCTCCAATTGTATAATTTCAACATAATCTGCTTAAATGTGTAACAAATGTCAATTTAATCTTCATACACAGGTTTCGAAACACATTTCATATTCATAGATAAACTTTTATTTTCATTGGGCTGTTAATATAATTTTATCATTTCCTACAATATTTATCTAATTTTTTTATGTTCTGAGTGCTGTTATCTTTTTACTATCATATTTCGTTATCCCAGATAACTAATTAATGATAAAGTCGAATAGTCGTTTGATTACAAACGTAATGTTTCTTGTCAATGAGGAATATAATTAACAAAAGTTCAATATTCGATATATACCTCTCTCTTTCCTAGAAATATAAAATAACTAGCTCTACCTGTGTTTTTTCTTCAAAACTGTATCAAGAAAATCTTTAATATGATACATTACAACACTGACCGTCACAATTACCTAAAGACGAGGGATGCAAATTCGATAAAGGATTGTTATACTTAAGAGATTAAATTGCGATAAAATATTTTTTTCCGGATGGCTCAATTCTCCTTAAATTGTAGGAATGTACCACATTAAATTGAAGTCTATACATGTATGTATAATGTAAAAACCTTCTTTCATAAGCGATTTAATCATTGCACAAATTGCAGGGTTCTGACCTGTTTCAAAAGATATATTTCAGAATTTTAAATGTAGTGTGCCTGATTCGGAGCAAAGTGAAACATGATATGACCCGGAGGAAAAACGACATCAATGGAATCCAATGCCTAAATTCCTAAAGCAAACTTGAAAATATTGTCAAACATCAAAGCGGACAAAGTTATGTCAATGGAATAACTCGACGGAGTTTCTTATTTTAGATAAAAATCTTTGCAAGCAGATATTAATTTTAATTAAGAACCTGAAATCTAATATTGAAAGAAACTGATTTAATATAAAAAAAAAAGCAAGAAAGTGCTAACTGTTTTTGTTTGCAATTTCGTTTTCAGATAGATCACTGTTAGGTAGCTTTACCTTTTCATTTACAACATATGCAGCGGACAAACAGGCATTATAGGTATACTAGAACTGATTAGCCAAATATTGAATAAATAAATGAAATTTATGAGTGATGTAAGGGTCAATTTTGCCTCGTATATGTTTTTAGTATTTTTATTTTGTTTTTCATAACCAATTTAGCAGTTTTAAGCCAAAAAAGTCTTACTTTGAGTGAGTGAGTGAGTGAGATAAAATAACGAAAATTGATGGCAATACTATTCGCGAACCGACTGTGAAATATTATTATGTAATGTGGTAAAGACAGCTTTCCTTAAATTATGGAAATTGACAAAAAAAATTGTAAAACATGAAAATGTTACATGTCTAGCTCAGCAGTAGAGATAAATATAAAACATTTTGTAGATTAATAAATAAAGCTCAATTAGCTTTTCATTTCCGTAACATACTGGTATGCTGCTTACGTCAGTGTACCATATAGTTCATAAACAAGATTTACAAGTTTAGAAGCTAACTACATTCTGCCTTGATTAAAGTTTAATTTATGTTTAAGATCCTTTCTTTCCTATTTTGAAAATATTTCATTACATGTAGTAAAGTGTTCATTAAACCTGTCAGCAACACTATTACATTTTCAGCGCTGGATGATTTTACAACTGACTACAGAGGAGCAATTGATAATAATTCTTTCAAAATGAATGAGGACACGTTAGCAATTCTGATAACAACTACAACATTCCTGGTGTTTATTTGTGCTATTGGTGGATGTGTTTTCTGCAAAAGAAGACGAGAACGTAAAGGTACCAAACGTTATGGTAAGTAAAATTTTGAATGTTCTAAAAACAAAGAAAAAGAGAGAAATAGAGCATAAATACAATATATCAATAAGTAAAAAGCTCACTGAAGTTTTTCATACTTATTCTGTCGTTATGGCACCTGATTTGTCCTGTGATGTTTTCATATGTCCATGACTGTGTTTTTTCCCGATTTATATTGTTTCATTGGAAATCTGGGCTTGATTACTGTTTCCATTCCATATTCTTTGAGAATGAGGTGATAGTACAGGGGCATTTACTGCAATGATATTGATGCTTTTTGTCATTTAAAAATCAGCTTTTTTATTGAAATACTAATTTTGAACCTATTTATGAAATATTGAGATAACGAATAGTATTCAAGCTCAAATGCCATTTAAATGAAACGGGAGTAGTGCAAACATGGTCTTCAAAAGCATCAGAGGTTGGATCAAGTGCCATAAAGAATCCCTGAATGATTATTGGACCAGTCTGTCTAGTTTCTTAACACGCCATCTTCCATGAGCCACAATGGCACTGTATTCCCTACAATTTACATGAAATCATTTTTGTTTAAAGATGAATGTAAATTTGTTTTTGAAAATGAATTTGAATCGAAGAAAACAAATTACATATAATTGTAAAACGTTTTTAAAGAATTACAGAACATTTTCAGATTGATAGTAGTAGCCAACCAATATTCATAATATTGTGTCTTAATTTTTTTCAAAATAACAACCCTAATGATAAAATTTAAAAAAAAAAACGATTCTGGGGGGTGAAGATAGGACAAGATTTATTATAATTTTACACTGGAGTGAAATGAATTTTACATTGTTGTCTTTTTAAATTCAAATAACATAATGTTGATTTTTTTTCCCTTGAAAATTCTTATTCTTCGTGTCGATTTTTAATCAAGATCTATTCAAATTAAACTTTCTCCTAACTTATTTTAGGTTTAAGAAGTGACGTTGAAGCAAATAAAGATGAAGGTAAGATTTCATCTTGCTAAAACGGCACAGCAACTAAGTTGCAGGCAAGATTTAGGTTCATATTCATGTTGTTCAATGTGTTCTCCTCAATATACTAAAATGTAAACATGCTAAAATATCTAATGTTGGAGAAATGTTGTGTGATTTCACAACTTCCTTCAACTATTTTGTTATTTCAAATTTCCACAATGTTATAGAAAAACTTTTGCATATTAGAAAAAAAAATTTTACTTTTTTTAAATTGAGTTGTGTTATTTAAATCAAGAAATATTAAACTAAAAAAAGAAAACAAAGTAAATGCTTTTTTGGGATTAAAGATGGATGTAGTTTTAATTTGTTTTTGGTAATAAATTTTAGTTTAAGGAAATAAATTAAAAACAAGATGTTTTTAAAAAGGATTTTATGAAATTTTTAATATTTGAAGGCACAACATTTCACTTTACTATTGTTGCTTTTTTTTAAAATTACAACTCTAAACGTAAAACCTCAAGGGATGTTAGGATAGAAGGATTATCATAATTTTACATTAAAGTTAATTGACTTTTACATTGTAGTCTTTTTTTAATTGTAATGTACATATTATGAAATATTGATTTTATTTTTCTTGCAAATTCTTCTTCTTGTCAATTGTTCATCAAATTGTATTCAAATCGAAATTTGTTTTAATTGATTTTAGGTGTAAGTGACATTGAAGCAAGCAGAGATGAAGGTAAGAGTACATGTACATCTTGTACAATTCGCAGGCTTATATGTACGATGTTCATTGTGGTCTACTCAATTTAATTACTAAAATGTAAATTTGTAAGCAAATTTAATGTTGAATTACTGTTAGGTAATTTAACAACTTAAACTGATTTGTTATTTAAAAGATCCAAAATGACATAGAATACCTTTTGCATATTATTACATGTAACAATGAATTTTACTTTTTTAAATAGAGTTGTGTTATTTAAAACAACAACTGTTGAAATAGAAAAGGAAAAATGCTTATGATAATATATTTTTAAAAAGAGTTTCTCCTAAATAATTTCGATCCTGATTTGAGAGAATTGATGAGCTGATGGTCTTATGAAGAGAACTTCAATAAACTATGGATGTAGATATTTGCTGGACTAATAGTCATACATTAATTTTTGTATCTGACAACGAAATGAGCGTGATTAGGGTCAGTAAGACTACGAGGTCATGACTCTTGTCGCCATTCCAGATACAGTAATTACTGTTTGACTATTGGTCCCCACGAATATTAATGTTTCTTCAATAGCCATCAACATATAATTTTATTGTTTCATATCTTTTCTTATTACAGCCCTAATGGTAAAATTGTTGACTAAAGTTGGGGAAGGATTGGATTAGATTATTTGATTGTATATTGTTTAATGTCCCTATCGAGAAATTTTCACCCATATTAAGACGCCCCCACTCTGACGGTGGAGAGCTGTAAATTTTGAGCAAGGAGGGATCTTTTTTTGTGCCAACACTTACTGTGACACGGGACCTCGGTTTATACGCTCTCATCCGAACTTAAAAACCGAGGCCCCGTTTCAGCGGCAGGCGTTGGCACGATAAAGATCCCTCACTGCTCAATGACCCTGAGTGCCGAGTAAAGGTCAAAATTTGAAGCCCTTCATCGGCACACGGTAGCGTTTCCATATGAGTGAAAAATTCTCAAGAGGGACGTTAAACAAAATACAATCCATCAATCATCAGAAGGACCGGTCTCCATGTCCTACAGTGGGATTCGAACCCGCGACGTAAGGATCAACTCCTTACTTAGCAACTCTAGAGCGGACGCTCTAACCACTGCGCCACTCGGGCGACGATTGGATTAGATCTTACATTGGAGTGAAATGATTTTTTTTAATTGGAAGTCACACCAAATGAGATATTGATTTTGTTTTTGTTATTTTTTTTTCACCCTGAGGTTCTTGATTATTATTCAAAATGCATTCAAACTAAACATTCTCTTAATTCATTTTAGATTTAAGAGATGAAGCAATTTCAGCTGAAGGTAAGGATACATCTTGTTTACGTATACCCATGTCAACATCTAAGCTGCAGACAGGATTTAGGTCCATATATTGTTCAATATGGTCTTTTTGATTTAATAAAATGTAACTGTGCTACATTCCAGATACAGCAATTACTGTATGACTACTGGACCGTCCAGTCCTTTTTCATTTTGTATTGGAGTGAAATGAATTAAATGATTTTTTTCTTAAATTGTAATCCACATATAATGAAATATTAGTTTTTTTCTTGTAAATTTTTATTTACCTTGAACTTCTTGATATATTCAAATTCAACTTACATTATAATTAAACATTTTAGATTCAAGAGGTGAAGTTAAAGCAATTTCAGCTGAAGGTAAGGACACACTTTGTCTATATAACCAGACAATGAATTCTTTTAACTGTAATCCACACATGATGAATTCAATATGCTCTTTTTAATTCAGTAAAATGTTAATGTGCTCCATTCTAGATACAGCAATTACTATATGACTTCTGGACCTTTCAGTCCTGTTTCGTGTCAGGCCGTCTTTCTCTTGCTGCAGTGGCACACTAAGCGCTGCAATTTATTTTATTGCTTTCACTTTGGATTGACCCCGTGGGGATCCGGGTTAGAATAGGTCCTCAGTACCCCCTTGTCGTAAAATGCGACTAAATGGGGCGGTCCTTCGGATGAGACCGTATTAACCGAGGCCCCGTGTTACAGCAGGTGTGGCACGATATAAAGATCCCTCCCTGCTCAAAGGCCGTAAGTGCCGAGCATAGGCCTAAATTTGCAGCCCTTCACTGGCAATTTTGACGTCTCCATATCAATGAAATATTCTGGAGAGGATCATTAAACAGTACACAATGGGTCAATCACTTTGGATTGGACGTAGATTTATATTTTTGGTATAACTTTGAAATAAAGAGCACAAATTTAAACCATCATGTTAGAAAACAACAGCTGACTTTTAGAAAAACACAGTGGAATCAATAGATTTCGTGGTGGCTCAGTATTCCACCATGGGCACGTGCACGCTTCATCTACGAATTAACACCTTCCACGAATTGATATGCTCACGTTTCCAAGGCGTATTTACGTCAGTAAAACCTGTAAAACATTATATACGAAAATTGCCCTAGTGAATTTTGCTGCCTATAGAGTAGCCAACATCACATTTTATTTCATCTTTCTCTGAATCACAACTTAAATAGAATAATTGATGACAACGCTTGGGGCAAAAAGGGATAGGACGAAATTAATATGATTTCACCCGGGTTTAAATTACTTTTCTTGTGGAATTTTTAATTGTAATGTACACATTATGAACGATTGATTTTTTTCTTGTAAATTCTTTTTCTTTTTTACATAACTTTTCTAGCAAATATAGGATTGTTCATGTTGGGTGATGTCAAGGCATCCATAACTATTTTGTTTATTTCAACACTCCAATATCAGATAAAACATCTTTGCATATCAATAGCAATAAACATGATAAATATTTACTACAATTTATAAACAAAAAAAGGAAAAGTAACTGATCATTGAACTTTGTAATGGCATATTCTGAAGCGTTATTAGTACAAAATTTCGAGTCGGTTTTCTGATACAAGAGTATCTGTCTCACTGGAAAACTAGTATGCAGTGCTCTGGCTTTATTTTGTTAATATCTTAATTATTTTAGCTTCTTCTGGAACGAACCTATAATTAATGATGACAGTTTAAGTGGGGGGTGTACAGGAGAGGATTTATTATAATTATTTTCATTATTATTTCACACTAGAGTGAAATGACTTCGACAACGACGTTTATATTGACATTAAATTTGATGTTTGTTATATACACATAATTAAATATATTTTTTTTTCATGTACGTATATACATTCCTATTCTTCTCATCGATTGGAATTCACAATGTATTCATATTAAACGTACTCTTAATTTCAGGTTTAATATTTGAAGATGAAGAAATTTCAGATGAAGGTAAGATTACACCTTGCTAACTGCTAACGCAGGATAACAACTAAACCGCAGACAAGATTTATGTTAATATTTAGGTCGTACATCGTGCTCTTCTCAATTTAGTAAAATATATATTTGCCAACAAATTTAATGTCTGATTATTGCTGGGTTCACAATTTTCCACAATTGGTTTGTTATTTCAAATCTCTAAAAGTTGAGAAAAACTTTGTATATAAATAACAATGAATTTGATTCTTTTTTAAAGAAATTGAGATGTGTTATTAAAAAAATATTACAAGAACTGTCCACAATAGCCAAAAAAGATGCATAATTTTATTGCACAACCCCAATGGTAAAATAGATGATGGCTATTAGGTGAGGAGGAGATAAGACATAATTTAACACTAATTCAAACCAGTATGAAATAAAAGTTTACGTTGTTTTGGGTTTTTGAATTTGTAAATTGAAATAAACATTTTCCTCTAAATTCTTATAGTTCTTGAATATTGATAAAACATATTCAAATAAAACTGATTTTTAAAATTAACTTGTTTTAGGATTAATAAGTGAAGTTGAAGCAATATTAGATGATGGTAAGCTTACACCTTGCTAACTGCTCATAATAAATTAAGTATTTACTATAGTTAACAATAGTTAATAGCATATAATATTAGTAACAAGCAACGTGTGGAATTCTTGTTTCCTATTTTTATGATACAAACCCAACTGGAAAATCGATGAAGACCCTTAAGTGAGGAAGGAATAAGACAATATTGTATGAAAATTTCAAACTGGAGTGAAAAGTTTTTTCTACATTGGTGTTGTTTATTCAATGTATTATTCACAGGACAAAAACTGATTTTCTTCTTGTAAACTCTTATTTTTTTATTTTGTTAATCACAATCTATCCAAATTAAACTTGCTCTTAACTTAGGCTTAAGAAGTCATAGACAAAATTTGGGTTTATATTCACGTTGTTCAATGCGGTTTTCTCAATTCAAAATTAGTAAAAATGTTACTTTGCCAGCAGATTTTACGTTTGATTCATTTTGCGTGATTCCATAACTTTTTTCAACTGTTTCGTTGATTTCATCGCTCCAAAATGAGCCAAAAATTTGAATATAAATAACAAAGAATCTTTAGAGACATTTATATCAAAATAGAAAAAGCAGGAAAATACGGATCTTTGAAATTTACAGTTGTGTGCATTTTAAGGTTATTGATACAAAGCATTGGATCGCTTTCTTTGTTTCTCTGGAATTTGCAATGTTCTACGTGTACTTTTACCTTCTTTAGAAACGAACAATTCACAAAACTCTCTTAGACTAGCCCAAAGCATGTTCTTTTTATTTTAAATTTTTCATTAATACTAGTAACCAACGACAAACAATTTAATAGTTTCATGCTTTTCCAAATCAAATCCCTAATGGTAAAATCAATGATGACGGTTAAGGGAGGAAGGAATTGAAAACGATTTAACAAGAGTTTACACAAGAATAAAATTAATTTTTACATTGTTCTTATTGTAATTTTAAATTGTAATGCACACATGACATATGATATTTTCCTTGTAAATTCTTATTGTTCTCGTCAATTTTCAATCAAATCAAAATATATTTAGGTTTAAGAAGTGAAATTGAAGCAATATCATATGCAGGTAAGATTATATCTTGTAAGCCAAGCGTCAACGACAAGATTAAGGTTTATATTTATGTCTTTCTTCTCTTTTTCGTAAAAATATAAATTTCCAAGCAATTTTTATGTTTGACTAAGGCTAGATGATTTTACAATTTCTTACAATTGTTTTGTTGATCCGAAGTCTCCAAAATTTGGGAAAACACCTTGCTTTATTGAAATAGAAATGAATCTCTTTTACAATTAATAAGAAAACACATTTAACAAAATGGAATCTGATTTTTAACTATGCAATTGCATACATATATTTAGTTCATTGATACAAAACCTTGAATTGGTTATCAAAGTTAACCAGGTAAGCTAAGTGGATCCTAAGCCTCTTGCTGAGTTACTTGTACACCCCCTTGAACATTGTCATGTTAAAGTTGAAAAAGGAAAGAAAACGTTTTTCACAAAAGTGTAGCTTTATATACACAAAAAGAATAAAAATTAAATTAAGAGAAAATATGAAGCAAAATATTGGGGAAAAGTTAAATGCTCCATCCCTTTTACTTCTGAAATTATTCATTTTTAGCACAAAGAAGGGAAGCTGATTATGAAAATACTCATGAGGTATCGCTGGATGCTTGTGTGACTTTATATCAAAATGTTATGTCTATGAAATGGCAGAAATTGATTCAAAGAAAATCGGGAAACGACAGCTCGGAAAATGTGTTGTTTTTTCACGAACTGTGGGAAGATTTGGATATCAGTACGGAGAAATATTGTGAAACTACAAAAAATGAAAAGATGACACTTACCATAAATAATATCACAGCTGATGACTGTGGGAGCTATAGACTTCATATAGAATATAAATATGACGTCATCAAACATATTGAATATACTGTCAAGCCAGCTGCAAAGTGTAAGTTTTGTTAACAAACCTATTATTAAGCTCAAATATTGTAATTAAATAATTGACTTCTATGGAAGACCAACTAAATTAAAAAATTATGAAAACTGTTGTCACTTTAACTAACAACGAACTAAATAATGTAACCTTTAATTAGAAGTTAATTAAATGCACGGGTATAATAAAATGTTGAAATTGTGCATGATAAAATCTAGCTTACATCTACATTTTTATATACTATTTACAAAACTGTGAATTTGATCTTTAAAATAAATGTGTATTGTTTCATTTTGAAAATATCAACTTGATGAACCAAGCAAATAAATCTACAGGTATTTGTACTGTGAGCAAGCTCACAAAATTATATCCTTCGATACATTTTTCAAATGTGAATCTGAATATGACAAAAAGGACCTTGGTTAAAAATTGACATTTCTTTCTTTCTTGAATTGTATTTCCGTTAAACATAATGTTTGCCTTACAAACACTAAAAACTTGTTATGAATTTTACACTTTTTGTTCCAGTGATTTTGAACATGCCGGAATAAGTTTGGGTTAAGGTCATGTTACACCATGTAAGGTGTTTCTGTCATTGGCATTTTACTTGTCAGGACTACCCGAATCAAGGTCAAAATACACTATTTTATCAAAGGCAATCTCAAAAACAAGTATGATCGTCCACTGATTCTGGATTACAAAGTCACAGGTTTCTCCATTATTTCAAATTAAAATAAGGCGGAAGACTTACGCTAAGTGCTAATATTCGCGGTCATTTCGCGACTGAATTTACAAAGGAACTACGAAATCAGTAAGAAGCACAGACCCTGTGATTCAGTATTTTTGAAACAAAATGACATTTATTATTTGGCAAATGATTATTTCAATAACAACTGAAAAATAAATCAATTATAAAAAATGCGATATGTATCAAAATACTGCAAAACAAAAGTTAAAATGTTTCCAAAATATATTTACATGTTTACTGTGAAAAAGACCCCTCCCCAACACATAAGTACTTAGGATGAAACAAATAACTGCTTATAGAATCTAATTTTCCAGTACCAGTAGTATCATATGCATGTTTTATGCATTTAACTTTGCAATGTTTGATAAAGGACAGAGGAAATTCTGGTTGGTCACATACTCATGCTCGCATCAGATCTATACATATGTAATTATTGGTCTGAAGCTTTAAGACAATAGTATCTTTCAAAGTGTCGTTTACAACACGTTTTCACAAGCAGTTGAAAGAAATAAAATAATATTTTCCGGATGCATTGCTAATTTTTAAACATTACAGAAATACATGAACAATGTTTAGACTCGCAGTGCAAATGCAATTTTAGAGACGCGATTGTCTTTAACACGTTGAAAATTACTGTATTAAAGCATGAATTAATTGATATTTATCATTTTCAATAGTGATTATAGTGAATTGTGAAAAAATGGCAAGTCTCTTTTCATTCATGTATACAATGAGGTCTAGAAGCTAATTGATTGAACAAACCAAAGAATGGGCCCTAATTAAAGTACATTAACAGATAAGCATTAGAAACCGTAAAACGGTACATAATTTTTAGGGTCATTTGATATATGAATTTATAAATTTTTATCGTACTGACGACGAAAATCGTACTGTGGCGCTAATATTTAAACTGTGGCGGAAATGTGGCACTGATTTTTTAACTGTGGTGCTACAGAATTTAACTGTGGTGGAACGGCCACGTTAAACGGCCCATGAAAGACCCTGTAGTCAGTAACATCCAAGAGAAGAATTATATTCTTTCGCAATAGAGCTTGCTGGAATGACATTGTTCAAAGTCAAGACAAATGTTTGGGCCATAAACAATTCCGTTTCGATTTATGAGCTTGAAGTGATTTTCTATTAAAAGCTATTGTCCAGACAAAAAATTCAAACTTATTGCCAGTGACCTTGAATTTACGGGAATGAGCTTGAAAATAGGTCATGGCACACCCTTGCATCACCAAGAATCTGTATCAAGTACATGTATAAGCTTCTAGTGTTTCTTCATAACAAGGTTGGATAAGATTGCAGGGAAAGACGAATAGCTAAACATACGGACAGACAGACAGACAGACAGACGGACAAAGTCACTTCTATATACACGTATCCCAAACTTCGTTTGTTGTGGTTGTGGTGGTAGAGCAAGATTTTTACATGTATATCTTTTGATTGATGGAAATTTGCTTTTTTTACTTGATTTTCTCTAGATTTGTAAAAATCAATTTCAAAGTCTGCATTGTGAGTTTAATATTCCCTCGCTACTCTATAGAATATTTATGATATTTAAATTATCCAAATAATTATGATTATAAATATGCAGATAAACTTCATTTCTTTATTTTTCAACAGATGGATCTTCAAACCGAATACAGGTCGTGGCTATTGATATTGGAGCAACCTATTCCGGTTATGCCTCTCAATTTCTGCACGACTTCGAATCTAATAAGAAGAAAGATATTTTGACAAGTTATTGGGATTCAGACATTGGAATGAGCAAATCATTTTTAAAAGCACCAACTTCTTTACTTCTGGATCCTGTCAAGGAAAACGATTTCTTAAATTACCTCGGATATGCAGCTGAAGAAATGTATCTGAAATTTATAAAGAAAGGAAGGAGACATGATTGTCATTATTTTCCGCATTTCAAAGCCATGCTCCAAAATCGAGAGGTACTCGGGTTCAGTTAATAACTTAAAGTTCTTTTTCAGTCGTATGTTGTTTTGCTGCTCGTTTCTGAAGTTTGTATGTTCTATAGATGTGAGTTTGAGGAGGGTTACCCCAAATAGAAAGGCAATACAAAATTGATGGTAAAATAAATGCATTATAAAATAACTTTCTAGTATGCAATGGTAGAAACTTTTAATTTTTCGTAAAGTAAATAATTTATAAGTAAGGGTTTTGCAAACTGCATCTACATGACAAGTATATTGAAGAGTATGATCAATGTGAACACCTTATAATTTCTCTGTTCTAACATTTTCAAGGGAATGGCCAGAAAGCTGTAGTTGAAGATTAACGTTTTCTAATTTTGATTTCTTTTGCTGTGTTCCCATTAACATATAGTTTTATCAGTATTCAAAATCATCTGATTCTGTTGACACCAGGTTTGTATTTGATACAGGTCATGATTGAGAGTTGCTTCAATATGTGAAATATTGTTACCATGAAAATGAATTGTGTCATCAGCAAACATATCAACATTACAATGTTCAACAGGTAATGGTAAATCATTGATATATAACAGAAATAACAAAGGACCTAAATTACAGCCCTGTGCTACACCTGCTGTTACGGGCAGTGATTCAGATGAGTACGCACCAATTTTTACACTTTGAGTTCGATCATATAAATATGATTGAAACCATTTAATTGATATTGGATCAAAGTCGTAGCATTTGAGTTTACTAATAAGTATATCATGATTTTCAAGATCGAATGCTTTGCTAAAATCCAAATAAGTAATGCCAACGAAATTTCCTTGATCTATTGCATGCAGCCAGTTATCAGTTAGTTTTGTTAGAGCTGTCTGACACGAGTGAAATTCTCTAAATCCAGATTGTGATTTCATTAATATATCAAAGTGTGAAGTAAAGATGCGTATATTTTCTGCTATATGCTTCTCTAAAACTTTCGATATAGTTGGTAAAATTGAGATTTGGCGATAATTTCCTGGATCTGATTTATCACCTTTTTTAAATAGAGGAGTTACTTTTGCGACCTTTAACTGTGAAAGAAAAGATCCATTGATAATGCTAGAATTTATTTTATGTATTCTTTTGCTTATAGGCAAGCTCAACGCAGCTTGTTTTTGCTAATTTTGTATAAGTCAAATAAAACACTTTCATAGAGATGAATAATGTCATTTATTAAAATGACGGTATAAATGTGAACAATTTAACAAACAAGAAGGGGATCAGATTCACAAGCTTTGATTAGCAGTTACGTAAAATAATTAGGTGTGTTAGAGGTTTGGATATTACACTAGCTGAAAGTTTTAGTCTATGCCAGTAGATTTGTTTATGTCAAGCCTCTTTAATATATCAAATACTTTTGTTTCATTAATCAAGGGAATTTCATAAATGTCTTGATTACAATTTTGTTTCAGTTTATCCTTAAATTTTTCTGATTCGAAAAGATTATAGCATTAAATTATTTAACATTTTTTCTAATAATTATTGTTAAATGCGCATTAGAAGCATTTGCAATGTCTTGTAAATTATAAAGATTTAATCCATTATACGTGATATTAGAAGGAGATGAATTTTAAGAATTTTTATCTGATTTTGAGGCAAGCTGATTTAAATGACCCCACATTTCTTTTGATGTAGAACTATTTTCATTTACTGTCTTATATTATGTAGATTTTGCATCAGTAATTAATGAGGTGGCTTTGTTTCTCCAAAATCTAAAATTTTCCATGTCTCTCAGTTTACGGAATTGATCTTTTATTAATAGCAAATTTTTCTGGCACAAGCTTCAACCATTTAACTTGCGAATATTCTGATATATCACACGCTTTGTTTTAACCTTCGCATGCTTATTTTTATTTAATGAACATTAAAAAGTTCATTTTGAAACAGGTTATTCATAAAAAATCATGCAAAAGAATCAATTCATCAAAATCTGCATTGTATGATATTTCATAAAAAATATTATATATGTACATTAAATCCATTGCATTGACAAAGTACATGGTTAAGGATTTGATTTTCCTTCTGTTCTAATCTTATGGCTGTTTATGCCTAGTGAGTCGGATACTAATCAAATGTTTATATTATGATTATTGTGTGTCACACGTTACATTCAGTAATTGAATAATTACAGGATGCGGATATTTGCATACCACGGTAACCTTTACAGAATCTCCCTCTCACTCACTGCTTCCTGTCCTTAGTGATGGACAACAAGTCATGCTCCACAAGGTGTTGGAGAAAATATATATCTTGTGGTCAGCTGTCGTAACCTTTGTCAATTGCCATGCAAGAGGTTAGTTTATACAAAATTCAACATACATCTTGGATAAAATATATAACTTGTGATCAGGTAAATATACTGTGTCAATGGTCCTGAACGAGGTTGGTTTATACAAAATTCAGCACATCTAAAGTATGCATCTTGTTTTGTTTAAATAATCATTATGTGCATCGTGTTATTACTTCTGGGAAAGATAACTTTTTACTTCCCAAGGACATTAATTATGACGCTTATAAACATGTTTTTTGATATATCCGTAATCTTCCTTTAAGAAATCCAGTGCTTATCCAAAAACATATATTATGGCAAATTAAATTTTGGAGAAAAAACATTTATCATTTTTGTTCTTTTTTTCAATAATGAAGCTGATGGCCAGTGGTCAGATTGGTCTGCCTGGAGTGAATGTTGTTTGGACTCCCGGTCAAGGTCCCGGATGTGTGACAATCCCAGACCAGAACATGGCGGAGCGTATTGTGTAGGGGAAAGTCAATATTTTGAGGATTGCTGGGGATGTCCAGGTACTTTTTTTTTATTTTGATGTCTTGTCAATAAAGTCAATGTTAAAGCACATAAATCTAGACAAAAACACATTAATTATTATCAATGCTGATTCAATCAAATGGAAAGAACAATTAACAGCCACATGAGCCATGCAGGAACTTGTTAATTAGCTGATTGGCAATAACGTCAAAGGGAAGGAAATTATAATTTGTTTCAATAAGTGCTGAATCGCATTGGATTAAATTAAATTATTATGATATTGTTCAAGGAGAAAACACACTTCCCACTTTTTCATCATGGAGTAAATGTTCAACAAAATTCCGGGGAGGCCAGAAAAGTCGAATTTTGTTTTGTAATTTGACTGAAAAAGAAGCAACCAACTACAGATGTCACACAAAAGTAAAGGAACTTGTGATGTGCTCCGAAAAACAATACCAAGGTGTGTTATAAAAGTGAGTGTGGGCGAGAAAGGAAGAGCTCATCATATATCTAATAATATGTTTAGGACACATGTGTTAATACAAATTAATTTGGTTATACATATATAACTTTTATCCTCATAAATATATTAATATCTTTAAAAATAAATGAATTTCTGCACAAAATGCATGAAATATCACATAGGTCCTATCAGTTCAAAATGAAAAACAGAATTTTAGAAAGGGTTCTGTAAGTCTTAACATACTGTAAACTAACTACTATTCGCGTGCGAGAAATATCCTCCAGTTCCGCGACCTTTTTTTTTTGAACTCGCGAATATAAATCGCCGCGATTTTGTTTAGTTTTTGTAAAGAAATGTTTTCTCAGACGCGAATGATAGTTGGTTTACAGTATAGCATTCTATTGTTCTGTAGTCATTGGAAACTGGACGGAGTGGTCGTCTTGGGGACTTTGTCGGGCTCCTTGTGGTAGTACTGGCATTCAGATTCGAACACGTTCCTGTACCAATACATCGCCTGATGACGGAGTAATCACGTGCCCCGGAGATGCAGTGGAAAGCAAAACATGTATTGCATGTCCAGGTTAAGGTTTTGTTAGTTTTCTGCTTTGGCATCTGATTGGCTTTTGAAGAGAGTTGATAATGCTTGAAGGAAGTTACATCACTATCTTCCCTTGCGAGCTGAATGTCTTTTGCAACGACAATTAAAATAAAGCCCACCATTGAAATAATTTAAGTAGTGGTTAAGTGTGCAAAACCATTTCAAAACCAAAACCTGAAAACGACCACTAGTGCACAGGTACTTGTGGACAGGACCCCCTACCCCCCCACCCGATATTCGATCCCGGGGCTTATTGGACATTTTTTTCAAAAATTATATTTATTACACTTATTCATCAATTGTACAATAGGAAAAAGTCGTCAAAATCCCTAAACAATCGCTCCACAAAAAAATACCCCACTATACATTATAAGGGAGAAAGGTATGCCACTCCGGTTTGTTTACATTGTACCCCCACTGGTCTTTCTGGGTTTAAAAACCTGTATTTATTTTATTTCAACCTAAAATGTCGATTCACATCGTCTCTACATATATTTCTGTCTTAGTGCATGCTATCGGATTAACTCTGCATCTCGTAAGAATCCCACAATATCTGATTATCTCCTTAAACGTTGAAATTTCCATAGGTAATCGCAACGGAAGTGCAAAGAGAATGTTTCACTTGTTAGGATAACGTCCGAGAGAGTTTTGGACTGACGTAATAATCTCTCTCGGGTTTTATCATACATTCTCTATGCACTTCCGTTGCTTTTACTTAGGGAAATTTCAAACCGGAGTGGTATACCTTTCTCCCTTATACTGTATAGTGGGGTATTTTTTGTGGAGCGATTGTTTTGGGGTTTTGACGATTTTTTTCATACTGTACACATGATGAATAAGTGTAATAAATATAATTTTTGAATAAAATGTTCAATAAGCCCCGGAGCTGAATGTCGGGGGGGGGGGGGGGGGGGGGGGGGGGTTTTGGTCCACAAGCACCTGTGCACTAGTGTTGCAACAGAAAGCTGTCCTTGTCAATATATATATATATATATATAAGGAAGATTGTAACGCTATCCAGGTACTTTTGTACAAGGTTGTTTTAACTTTGTCCATATTGGACGGGATAGGGAAAAAGAATCAGATTATAAAGCATTTCTAGTTCTGTGTTTTATTGAATCACCTTGAAAAATCAAAAGAAATTTTCTTCTTTTTAATGAGTCACAGAAAGTCCGACGGCTGCCAGAATATATTTATTTTATTATTATGCAATTTAGACCAAATTTACATGTACATTTCATTTGGATAGCACATACACCACAAAATATTCATCCATAAGCTACTTGCTCTTCGTCAATGAAGAAAACGTTGTTTTTAACAAGAAGCCCATTTCCAATGACGATTTAAACAGTAGTTATGCATTTGGCAGTTGTCGTCAACAGCGAATAATAATAAAAATGGAAATGGTTTTGTAGGCGTTGACTGGGACGATATTGTTTGGTCCCCGTGGTCTCCCTGTTCCGCAGACAGACTCGGTTGCACTAGACAAAAAACTTAGAACTGTCTGCACTGTCCGACTCAGCAGGGTCCAATAGTGAAGGAAAATTGTCCTTGTACGGAATTGTTTGTGCATTCAAGAGTAATCGAACCTTCTCGGGCCATTCCTACGAGCGGAAACAGCCTCGCATGTGTTACGGAGGCGCCCATGAGACCCCCCCCCCCATTTACATTAACTTTGAAATACCAAGTACTTAATTAAATGAGGGAGACTTCTTGTCTTAAGGGCTTGGAACTAAACTTTATTGAATGAAATATATGGGGATAACGAACAGTAATCAAGATTAAAAGTTCATTAAACAATACAAAAATGGAGCAGAGTAAACATGGACCTCCAAAAAAAAAATCAGAGAGAAGTAAACGTCCCCTGCCCACCGCTAACACCCGTCGTGTGCTCCCGAATGTAAAGATTTAACCCAAGATGACTTTTAGCTCCGCCTTTTCTATACTTTAATTTAGGAAGCAACTTAATCCAGTGATGTTAATACATTCGAAAGTGTTTTTCCGACCAGACGGAGATGATGCGATTACATTCAAGGGCTTTTTGTTTGTTTTTTTTTTTTGCCTCATCTGCGATTATCTAATAATCATTTAAAAATGAATGATTATAAATAACAAAGCAAAGATGACAATATTGATTAAACGTTTTTTAGATGCTTCAAACAGTTCTGTGTCGCCAAAAAGTCAGATGTCTACAGAGGTGTTTCAATTAGCTCAAAATGAGATTGAACAAAGCCAGGAGGAGACTAGAAATGGACATGACAAAGAACCCCTATATATGACCAGGACAACATTAATTATTGTGACAGTAATTGGCTGTCTCTCCTTCATAGGATCTACCCTTCTGATTACAGCAATTGTATTCAGGTAAGTTAAAAAAAAATAAGTTTTAAAATTTAAAGAGAGTGAAACCATACAAATGAAAACTTTCATTTTATTTTGCGAAAGCGTAGGGACATTAAATATCACTTCTCTGCCAGTCTTTCTCTCTCGAAAACTTTAATCTGGGTCATAACTTTTGAATAAATCGAGAAAAGGGTTTAAGGTCATTGGCAAGGCAGGGCTTGCGGAGAAAAAAGTTTAGTACATAGGTTTTTTCACTTACCAAAACATTCATTGGGAGTGATCTCCCGTTTGGAATTCTCCAGGCGGTGGAAATAAATAAAGCATGTTACAGAGGTAAACAAAAGCACGTGGTTTTTTTAAAAGGATAGAATCAAAATACAAGAAAGAAAAGAAGTGATGGCTTTGTTGTACATTGTGTAAACTAAAGGGACAGACAGTCAACGCGTCGTCATTTACCATAGCTATGCTAGGATGTACAAATATATGACATATGCTGAAAGTGGTGAAAGCTGGGTAACCGGATGTGAACAGTTCTATAGGTCATGTGAAGGAGGCACCGTTTAGTAACTACAAATAAAATCCATGCAAATATATTATGACAATTTGTTTCCAATAACGTAATTTACATGATAGTAACTCTTTATCATTATGAATAATAATTAGATGTTAAGGGAAGTAACTCAAAATTAAAGAACAGTGATGGAATTTCTGTGTCTTATTTCTATATTTACATTTCAGCCAAAATATATTCATGTCATCGGAAATAAGGATACGACAATATATTTACTTTATGCAAAATGTCAATGAAATAAACGTGTTTTAGAGAAATCGTATGGTTAAAAATAATGTAGGTTCTTTTTATCAACATTTTACATAGGAAATGCATTGAGATTTGTGAAAACATTGATTCGACAAAATCTAAAAAGGAAGGCTGGCTTGCAGGATTAATCGAACCAGAATTAAACATGTTTGTTGCCATTAAACCTGTTCAAAAGTTATTGAAAAATCTATACGAAAACCAGAAACCTTGCCAATGTCCTTAATTAAATATTTAACATTAACAGTAATGTACATTTCTCATGACAAAACCTTTCTCAATATACTTTGACTAGGAAAATCTTATCCATGAAATTTGGCCTTATTTAAAAAATTATCATTGCTTTCATAGTGGTCAATGCTTTTGAATGAGAAGAGATATAACTTCCGTATTTCACATTATCTGCGACTATCCCTTTCCAAATGTTTTATGAACCTAAAATATACATTTTTTGGTTTGACCGCTTTAACAATTTATTTAAAATTTTAACATTTTATGCTCAAACTTTTTAATGAACATTCATATATTTCATACATGTGACAACGTATTTACAAACGTTCTATCATTATATTTGTTGATCCCATTATAATTCTTCAAAATTTAACTTAAAAAATTGATGATACCTTTTTAGTGGAAAAAATAGGACGTTCATTTTTAACAAATATATGACAAACTGTGACAAGAATTTCGAATGTGCTTTGACAATATTTTTATAAAAGAAAATTTTTTACGAGATTTATTTTCTCTCAGAAAAGGTTTTTTTCTCATAATTTCATAAATTTTAATAATGAGAAGTTAATTGAAATACTCAGTTCACATACTGAATATGGTTTATTTATATCCGACGCTCTAAGCATTCTGCCCGCCTTGTTCCCCCATCTTCTTTGAAATGGGCATAAAAGGTGTAACTGTAAATATGCATTGTTTTCAAATTTCTGATACCTGTTAATATAAATATATTATTATTCTGATTTATACATTAAAATTTACACTATCAGGAACAACAATCGACGCAATTTTCATTCCCTTAAGGGAACTACAGAAGAAACCAATGTCCGAATGATGCGTACTTTAATCTGCTTAATTTTATTTTCGGGGATGAAGTTATGAAAAAATTTCAAATAGAAAAGAGATAATATATACTTGAGTTGCGAAGGAATGTAGATTTAAAAAATAGAAATATAAGTGAATGCCATATTTTAACCTGATTAATTCTATTTTTGAGGATGATGTTGTGAAGAAATTTCAAATAGAAAAGGAAAAAGATGTCCTTGAGTTGCAAAGGGATGTAGATTCAAAATTAGGCTTTAGAAACATAAGAGAATGCATGGAAACAAAAATAAACATACCTATTCCGATGTACCCGAATGCCTTAACAAAAGAACTGGGATGAATCTTGAGGATTTTAATAGAAAATCAGAATTTCCCGGTACTTACCTGTTGAAAAAGGAAACAAAGTTGTTTTGCTGGACATGAATTCGAAAAACTCTTTGACAGCCTCCAGAAAATAGTTATTAAACATTTAGAATACGTGTTTAGAGAGCAAATGTCTGCAGAAAAAAATATCTGCTGTATTGACAGTTTCAGAACTCTCCGAGGGTAGCGTAATATTGAATGCTATTGAGATGGGTATTCCCCAGACTCTAATTCTTGGTACATGTACCTACCAATTCTTCAAGCACCATTTTGATGGGGGGCACATATCTTATGTGGTTATTGCAGCCCGGAGGACCGGGCTGCTCTATACATATAAGTTTAAGTGTTGGTGTATGGGGATTGGGGTGGGAGTAGTTATTCAGAATTAAAGGTTTTCTAAACATTGAAAAGATTGTTAATCAGAATGTTGTTTTCCTTTAAAAATTACGAGATACATAAAATATTTACTTCCGTAAAGTGAATCTTTAAAAATATATATGCTTTTCATATTTAATATACAAAGTTGCTTATCATTTATTATCGAAAAATGACAGGTCCCTTTTTTTTAGAGCATCGAATTTTACTTCTCGCATAAAAACGTACTCTGCACAGTTCGTGTTTTATATTCTAAAATTGAAAATTAAATACATTTTTGAATATAGGTGATGCATGTGTCTAAATTCAATTTATATTTTATGCAGCCAACATTTACTCGAGGAATTGAAGTTTAAATTGGTATCTTTTTTGTTTGATATTTATCCGACTACAAGTTTTCAAAATATTCGCGACTAATGTCTCCATCAATTAGACGCATACCTTTTCACACATATCGAAGCGGTTTGATGATCAATACTCATTTCCATTGTTTACTTTATATATTTCCCGGTCGACAATTGATGGTTACATCAATGTTTTCTTGTTCTTCTTGAGTTAACTATTTCAGAATGTCATTGATAATATATTATTAGTATTAGTATTATTATCATCATTATATAATATTATAATATGAGATAGTGAATATATTGTACAGTTTTTGTGTGTGTTATCCCGTTTATTGTTATTTTTTAGACTTGTATGTACATGTACTAGTATTTTAATAAACATACACATTTATTTTTAAACGATTTAAGTGCTGTTCGTGGACTTTTGCTTTCTTTTCTACAACCCTCCCAAATTAATTGTCCAAAAGAAAAGGTAAGTAAACAAGATAAACATACATTTAAAACTGAAATATTCACCAAATGAATAAGTCAGTAATCCTACTTTCGTTTTCCTACATTTTCTTACACAATTTTGTGTTGTTTGTGGAATTTTTACTTTCGTTTCTACAACCAACCAAATGAAAAGTCCTAAAGAAAAGGTACGTAACCAAGACGTTTTTTTTCCTATTTCCATTTAGATCTAAATGATAAGAAAGTCATCATAATTATTCAATCGGAAACTATTTGTTCCAAGTTAAAACGTGTCAATATCATCAGTGTACAAAACATGACATCATTCCAATTACACTATATGTGATTTGTTTAGTGTTTACTTTTCTTTTGGAGACTAAAACTTACTATTAAGTACTCATTTATTGTGATTTAATTGATAATTGTTAACATCCCATTCACTTATATAGAGACCTCACCGTATACCAGTGAAGGGCTTTAAATTTTACTTAACATTCACTGATATTGATGATGTGTGTGGGATTTTTATCGAGTCACAGTAAAGGGTTTTGTTTTTAAGGTCACAAACGAAGTGTCAGCAACTTTCAAAGTGCTTAGCGGATGAGCACAACTCCACTCATTCCTCTGATCAAAATTTATTGATACTTTCATCGATTCATTATAAATGTAACATGATGCCATGAAGCACCTTCATTTTTTTACTTTTTGATCTGAAACTTATTTCGGGCTTCCCAGAGAAAAACATAGCTTTGCCATTAAACCATTTGGGAGGCGGAGGTTTCTGCGCCAGTTTTTACTATGGCCCCTCCCAATAGCGTCCCCGTCATGTCAGAGGCGCAGAAAATGAGGTCATCATTCGGAAAAATGGGATCACGGTTGACCACAACTGACTAATTAAAAGGGACTATTGATTAGAACTGACCAATCACATAGCAGTAATTTATTTACATTGTTGCCATATAGTGTCTTAATTAAAGAATTATCTTTAATTGATTAATAGACATTTGGGAAAAATCTCGAAGATTTAAATTTACCATTGATTTATGGTGTACGTATTCAAAATGAACACGGGAAATTTAAATTGAGACAATATTGAATGACATACATGTGTATTTATTAAATGGTACATTAGTCAAGCGAAACATTACAGGCCTAGGTAAAAGAAGTCATGAAAGAAATTATCGATGAAACACGAAAATTAGGCATAAAATCCTAAAGCAATGTAAATTTATGACATATGAACGAACCTTTTGCATATTTATTTAATGAAGGATATGGAAATAACGAACAGTATTCAATATCAAAATCCATAAAACAATACAAAATAGGAGCAGAGCAAACACAGGACTCTAAAACATCAGAGGTGAGATCAGGTGCCATGGAGGAGTGAGCATTGCCTGCCGACCGGTCACAACCGCCGTGTGCTCCTTGTCATGATCGGGAAATAACGGAAAAATCCTTCGTCAATTCAGTGTATAAATAATGGACTAACAATTATTATGAAAAACGTCAGCCATCATTTGACTCAATGATTAACTGTATTTGCTGACAAGGTCATAGTATCGACCTTAGAACTTACGAAATGATGACTTTAAACGAGACTGCTGATAGTCTTGTTTCATCAACTTGTTTGTCAAAAATTTACCTCGTTTTAGAAATTGTTCGTACGTAGAGCATGCTCTAGCGTATCGAATTAACTGAGATAAATATACTCCGTAGCAGGTGATGACGGTATATTGCTGCACAGGTAAGGGAAGTTGAATATAGAAAAGTAAAGTCATCACGTTTAGCATAGAGCTTGGTTGTTAGATTACTAATAGTGTCTTTTTCAAGTAAAATATCCAAGTATGAAACAGATTCGTCAGACAGTCTGGCATCTTTTATCTCAAGCTCACCAGGATATATCGTATTGGCGTAGGAATGGAAATTACCATTGTTAATTGACAATACGTCGTCGATATATCTGAATGTCGAGTTGAAGGCCACAGCAAGAGTTTTCTTCTTTTCACGCATAAGATTTTGCATAAATTCTGCTTCATATGAATACAAAAATAAGTCTGCTAATAACGGTACCCATGGGAATTCCAACAGATTGTTGGAAGACCTGGTCTCCAAAAACCACATGGATATTGTCAATCAGAAACTCGAGCATCTTTTGTATGTCAACTGCAGAGTACTTGTGTGTTAATCTATATTCACATTTGCATTACATCTTTCTTAAATGAACCTATTGAAGAGAGAAAATATGTTCAATTCTGTGTGAACTTTATTTGGGGGTTAGAGGTCATACCGCGACCGAATCGCTCGTCGAGGTGATACTGTAAACCAACTTTTATTCGCGTGCGAGAAATTTTCGCGAAGTTTGCGAGAACCACGTCATCGCGAATATTTCTCGCCGCGAACCGGCTCTTAATTTCTTTTTGTCTATAAAAAAGAAACCTTAATAGGCTTTATCGCGAATATTAATCGTCGCGAACTGTTTTTAACTCGGCAAATCGCGAAATAAAGTCGTCGCGAATAAAAGTTGGTTTACAGTATCTTGTTTACATTTATTTCTCTCTGTTTTCGGAACTTCCAAGTTAAAAGCGATGAAAAGGGTAAAATAACTGACACATATAAATATTTTCATTCAACAAATGTTCAATAGATCTTCCTTTGGTGTGAATTCGAAGTATGTTTTAAATACTATAATTACAGCCGAAGATCGGACTAAACTTTTAACCAGAAGTTCCTTTGAAGTTATGTGAACTAGTCAAAGTCAGAAAATAAATGAATACTTTGAATTCTGCTCTTTCGTATTAATCAACTATTTATGATGAAATAAAATTTATGATAAAATAAAAAAAAATGGAAATATGTAGCCCCAGGCTCACTGGTTATAAAGCGGAAATGCATTTTCTCTCTGTTACTATGATCTACCTCTGCGTATTAAGTAACCAAAGTAAGCATTCCAAGTGTATAATTATGATAAGGAATGGTGCCTCTTTCAAAATTGAATATCACGGCCTCTGGTTTAAAACATAAATCAAATTCAATTGTTGGAAAGTTGTTACACGATACTCAGGTGACCTATAACGCCCATGGACCTCTTGTTATTATCTTTTCTACTTAAGCTCGTCTTATAGGTCAAAGTTTACCAATAAATATAAAAATCATGAAAGGAATTATCGATTAAATTTTTCTGCTCTCATTTAATCGAAAATTTCTTTCATGATTTTTATTTTACCTTTTATTTATTTATTTATTTATTTATCTATTTGTTTATTTATTTATTTATTTATTTATTTATTTAATATTTATTTTTCTTAGACTCGGTGTTCAATAGAACAATGAGATACTGAACACAGGAAATCTCTAGAATTTAAGTAAATTTTTAATATAAACTGTTTATTAGCTATATAATTTTTTTTAAAATTTAATTGAATTACTAAGTTATTGGATTACTTTTGGGATAAAAAGCAACTTTTTTCTATGCTTCGCTATCATATCCACTTTATTTTAATATATTTACTAGAGTTGACAAGGCAATAATTTGAAAGAGATGGCGTCCAGTGAACAGGCAGACTACCTGCTGTGTGCTGCCATAGACTTGGGCACGACGTACTCTGGATATACCTTCTCAAGCAGGCACGATTTTACAAGAGATCCGACAAAATCTGCAATCAAACAATGGATTGATCCAATCACAACAATGACTTCCCAAAAAACATCAACCTGCATCTTGTTTACAAATGAAAAACAATTTGCAAAATTTGGCTTTGAGGCAGAAGAAAAATATATGGAGCTTACACTAGATAAAGAGCAACGTGACTGGTATTTTTTCAGGAGATTCAAAATGTCCTTATATACTATACGGGTAAGTAGAACATTTAAATCAATTGTTTCACTCAAAAAATACCAATTATTAGTTTCCCTATACCTACAATATACCTCCACTCTGGAGTAGCTTTCTGACCGCTGCTACTCGGGTGACATGAAATTATGCTTCTTCTCGCATTTAACCTGTGTTTAGATATTTACTCAGAGTTTTGGTTAACAAGACATTGATTGATATAATTTCAAAATCTTATGACAACAGTTGTTCTAAACAGACAAAATCATGTAATTATTAAATGCCCTTTTCAAAATTTAATATTTTACAATTTCAGGCGAATATGCATGCATGTAATAGCAAATTTGTGGTAATTCAGTGATTTTTTTTTTCATTTCTTTTTTCTCACATAGAAATTTTTCAAAGAAATTTTATTATAGAAACTAATTTCTTGTTTTTCCCTGTATCGTTTTGCATATTTGTTATGTGTTTGTTAAATGTTATAATTATTTATTATTATAAATATAAGTGGAAAGCATGCACATGAGACTTTCTGATGTGAACACAAAAGCCATTTAATACGAGATGTTTTTAAAAATATGATCAATGTCTGTTATAATTAAATATCGACAGAAAAAGGGAAAAAGAAGTAAACTGGATCTTTAGATACTTAAGAAACCCCATACTTCAACAACTTTATTATACTAGTCTAATAATTTTTTGTCTTATCTTAAGAACTCTTCCATTATTTGGATGCGACATATTTTGCTGAGAATTATAATTCTGATCATAGTTCAAGCCATAAAGTATGTTAATGTGAATTATTTGCGAAATACTCAGGGGCTTCTAAACATGAAAAGTAGCTCGGGAATCATAGGTCCACAATGTACAGTTGGTTGTTTTTAATTGCAATTGAGGTAGTTTCAGAAGGACTTGGTACACAGTTAAGAAGTCTATACGCTGTAGTAGGGTTTTCGATTTCAACAACCGGTTTTGCAATGGTTTCAAAACAAGGATATTCTTTGAATGTTATATATTACATGTACTTTTCAATTGCATGACTTATAGTTACAGTCTAGGATAGGAGCTCGAAGCTGAAACAACTTGTTTCCAATCCTTTTGAGTTATTCAATAAAATAAGTTTAAAACAGCTACACATCCTACATTTTGTTCTGTTTTGACTTTGTGCAATTACGAAGACTATACCAAACTTCATCTTCTTTATATCTACACATCAGTAAAACTACAGTATCTTAAGTTTTAGTGGTTTTAAAGGGTGTCTTCCCACTTAGCCACAATTCTGAAATTGTTACAGGTGACTGGTTTTGGCTCGGTGGGAATGGTGTACAGGTAAGGGCAGGGAGAGAACAAAAGAAATTAATTACAGGTGTCCTATAGTCTGTTTTAGAATGACCAGTGCTATGAATTATTTTAAATTCTTTATTTATTATATCTGATTCTTGTTAATTTTTAAAAAATTTTTAAAGTGATGACATTTTTTTTAATTTATTTTTTAAATATTTTGTTTATTGTTATTTTTTTTTTTAATTCTAATTTTTACTTACATGGTCTTTTTTTTTTTTTAAATTCATAAGTTTTTATTTTTTTTATTTTTTATTGATTCAACTAAATTAATACATAAAGAAGCATATTTTATTTTCAAGATATTTATTTCAATTCTTTTTCTTTTTCACATCAAAAATGAAAAAACACAAAATATCACACTGACACTTTAGTTAAATATTAATTAAGTTAAATAAAGTTACATTAACAGGCATATAAAAGTAGCCATTCTTACATATATATACTAGTAATCATTTTGATAAATAATGGTCATATCAAATATTTCATACATAAAAATATCATAACAGTCACTATCATATTATATTCAAGTTACTAATACATAATTATCAACATGTAGAATGCCAAACAGTCATAAACACACAAAGACACATCACTCCAAATGCAGTAGATGAGAGGCAGCATCTGCGTAGTCCATTATTTGCATATCTCCTCGGCTTGGTCTGTCCTTCAGGTCCTGGATGCGCCGGTCCAATTGCCGATATTTCCTTTTCTTGGGACGGACAACACCACCAGCAGCAAGCTGAATCATTTTGGCTTCATTGGCTGCCTGCTCCTTCTGAATTATTTGTACAAACATGAACAAATTTGATGGGGGCGCCGACACATCCGGTTGAACTTGTGATGCCATCCTTCCACTGCATTTGTTGTCCTTGGCCCTTCGTTGTCATAATGGTTCTAATTCATCAGATGGCCCTCAACCCAAGTCTCGGTCACATAGTCTTTGAAACGTCCGACATCTTGGTTATCAGCGTCGTTGTCCTCTAGTGCCTCAAACCACACGTCTCCCACTTGCTGTTCTGGAACCAATGGAAGAACAGCCGCTCTCCTTACCAGGCGATGAAAGTCTTCATCCTCCCGGAATTGTGTCGTCAATCCACATGATTGGACTTTCCTCCATATGCACTGGGTATAGTGGAAAAAACATCCCTTGATAGATGCCCTAGAGAAGTTTCCTTGAACTGCATTCCTTGCGGCGATTTCGAAGTCCAGTAACCAATGTTCGGGAGTAAACACAGAGCGTCGGTCACTAACTGTATCCTTAAGAAGCACTAAGAAACGGTTGTAAGTGGCCTCACTCTTGTTGGGTAGAAGTCCAAATACGAGGATACGAGGGGAAACATAGTTCCGTTCACATTGGCGTGCAGTGTATAGAGTTGTGTGAAGAATCTGGTGCAGGAATAAAATGTTCCATCACTGAAAACGGTGTCCGCCGCACACAAGAGCTGTACGTTGGATCTGTAGAAAATATCAGGATTTGGTGTCTTTGGGCATCAGTGTCGTCACAGAGAAGGAACCTTTCTCCAGCTGAAGTACAGATCCATGGTTCATTGAGGTTAACTTCCTCCTGCGAAGTAGGCAGCTCTGGAGTTGTCTTAGCCCGATTTCTGTACAAAGCGGACTTACAGGCCTGGAATGTTGGAATGTTCCTAATCATATCCACCACTGAATCATCAAATTCGGTGTTGCGTAAACCTCCTAACTCTTCGTCATAGATGTTGGGGATTGGTGATGCCTCCTCTCTGCAACTCTTCTTCACACAATTGATGAAGGATTCGGCTGCTAGTCCAATGTAGTTGTCCTCATTGTTGTGTGGTCTTCCAAACTTCACCACGATGTTTTCGGATGTTGTTAATGAAGCTGGACACTGTCTGTCAATACGTCTCCAGTAGATTCTCTCGTTGTATCTTGTTCTTATGGAGTACTTGAATCCACCAGGAAGAAGAAACCTCCCCCTGCCATTCTCCAGGAAATCCACCCGTACTTGCACGTTCGCCATACTTAATAAAGTGATGCATAGTATCTGTTTTTTTTTTCTCTTCATTAGAATTAGTAAAAAAAAAGAGCACTTAATGAATAATAATTGCTTAAATCCTAGGATTTCAAACGGAATTAATGTCAATTATTTCCTTTCTGGATACATTAATTACATCAATTATCAAATAGATACACTTAGGCAAAGCATCAGAGGGCACTTTTGTTTATTTATCTCTGGTTTGATAATTACCAACAATTTTTCTTTCTGTAAATACTTTATACAAAATATAATCTACATGTATGATATAGGAATTGCTAAATTAACTATTTCTTATATATTTCTATATAGATTTTTATCTATTCATTAACTACTTTTTATTAATGCATAACTAATTTCTTTCTTAATTTCTTTCTTCGCCATTTTTATTTAATATCTATTTTTTTTAAACATTTTTATTCCTTTATTCAATTATTTCTTTATTGATTGATTGATTGATTTATTTATTTATATTTTTAGTTTTTATTTATTAATATATTTTTATTGATTTATTTATATATATTTTTTAATTATGAATATATTCTTTCTTTCTTTACTTTTTTATTTATTTATTTTTATAAATATATATAATATTTACTTATTTGTTTTATTTTATTTTTTGTTAATATATATATGAGTAAATAGGTAAATGTTTATATCTCAGGTGAAAATTACAGCTAAATTACAGGTAATCAGTCTAAAACAGACTATACACAGGTGACCACTCAGGTGTGTAAATAACAATTTTGGCTAGGTGGGAATAGAAATTTCAGAATTTTGGCTAAGTGGGAATAAACCGTTTTAAAGTATGAAATAGAATAAAAAACACGTCAAAGGGATAAACAACTCTATGCTGTAGATTTGATATTTCATTTGTTTATTCCTTTTTTTGAGTCCAGTCATGACAAGGTGTTAGTTGAAGATGTAGATGGAAAGACACTCCCAGCCTTGCTCGTATTTTCGGAGTCCATACGATATCTCAAGGATTCACTTTTAGACGAATGTAAGAAGTAAAACTCGGATATACAGCTAAATGACATTAGATGGGTTATTACAGTGCCAGCTATCTGGTCCGATCCGGCAAAAACATTCATGAGAACAGCTGCTGAAAAGGTCATAACCTACTTAGCTAACAACTTCATTTACTTTCTTTGTAAAACAATGATTTTCTGTCAGTCATATTCATTAGTTCATAAAAGTTACTCGCATGACATTTTGTTATCCTTGATTACAGGCATACATAGTGTTTTTTTTTTTTTTTTTTTTTTTTTTTTTTTTTTTTTTTGTAGCTTTTGAACTTTCCAGCTACCTCTTAGAAACGTCTGAATCGATTTCGATAAAATTTGGTTTTTACCATGTGAAGGGTGAATTGGGACCTGGGAAGTTGGAGCAAAATCGAGAAAAAAATGCAACCTTCGAATGTTTTTCCTTTCTCTTATCTTCTCTTATACCTATAGCAGGCAAACTGTAAGCTTGATTACAAAAAGAAATGTGAATAACACTAGGTAGAGATATGTATGCATTATTATGATCCCACCTCTAATATTTCGGGTCCGTGTGTGCTCTGCTCCTATTTTGTATTGTTTTATAGACTTTGAGATTGAATACTGTACGTTACCTCTAGAAATTCCACGGTTCTTGGATATATGAATAAGACCGTTATTTAGTATGAAACATATGGAGATAACGAACAGTATTCAAGATCAAAACTCCATAAAACAATACAAAATAGGAGCAGAGCAGACTAAAATAACATTCATTTAATTTGAATTTATTACCTTTACGAGTGTGTGTATTCCGTCATCTGAAGCGATCAAAGCCTGAGAAACTTTTGATATTCAAGTGACCATGAAAGCCCCTGGGCTTCTTGTATATACATGTATAATGCTTCAAAATGTAAAAAGAGTGTCTTTCAATATTCATTATTATTTCTTTATGCAGTCTTCATTGTAAAAGATTGATATTTCATTAGGCAGGAATATCTTCTGAATAGTTGACAATAGCCCTAGAGCCAGAAGCTGCAGCCATCTTTGTGAAGTACCTACCAGTCGAAAAAAAGGTCGATGGAGAGCTTGGAGAAGCCTTCAAAACATTCTCAAAGGGGTCTAAATACATAGTAGTTGATGTCGGTGGTAATTACTTTTTTATTTTAATCATTCTTCAGAATAATGTTAAGAAGATTTTTATGCATTTTATTTTAAAATGATTGTCAAAAATATTCGCAAAGTAAAGCAACCAGAGTATTATTTATTTCATCGGAATTTTGTGGGTTTTCCTTTTTACTATTTATATTATTTACACATTTAAAAATGTATGGTAAAGACATCCTGTGAAAAAAAAAAAAAACAACAATAAGATTTAAAACTGTTCGCATTTTCATTTAACACGGACAAAGATAATGTTAATATACTCTAAACTGTGTTCAAAAACTTAAAGGTTATTTAATAAGGTTGCTTTGTCTTGCACATTTTCATTTATTTTGCTTCACTCTCAGTTATTTATTTGTTATGTAATTGAATAACCAAATACATTTGACAATTCAATAAATAGAAAAGCTTCAGGAAAAAAGAACAAACGTCTACTGGAAACAAGGTTCAATTCTTTTTTTATTCAGCAGATTTTTCTATAATATAATGGTATCCGCATATATTTAAAATTTTGATCACCCATAATGGTCCTACAACTCCGGGGGTAAAGCTGGAATAATTTGTATAACTGCCTGAAGAGCCGAACATGGCGAAAGCGCTTGCAGTAAATGTTTTGTGATATTTTTGGATTTTTACTTTTAAATATATATATATATATATATATATAGAAAGCACAAAGAAATTCACTTTTACAAGGATACCCACTTCCGCCCCAGCCCGGGGTTGAACTCTCGACCTTCGGAATCTGTCTCCTAGCAGTGCAGGAACAGCGTGCTAGACCGCTCGGCTATCTAGGAAAGTCAAAAAACTTGCTTTCGATCCCGATGGAATTCTCGCGGCGCTGCCCTACTACACGGTCATTGAGAATAGAAGTGAGATACAGTTATTTGGACATTAGTTTTAACAGAGGATTGTTACCAATACATGTTGTAATGAAATTGAATTATTATTTATAAAGCACATTTTACAACAACTCTTAAACTAACATAACTCCCTAAGTGAAGAAATATTAATATAGAAAGCACAAAGAAATTCACATTTACATGGATACCCACTTCCGCCCCAGCCTGGGGTTGAACTCTCGACCTTCGGAATGTGTCATCTATATATATACTCATCGGAGTTACGCCATTTTGAGAGAATGAAACAATGTACGATTTACTGATTGTCGCAATTAATTAGCATAATTAATTCGTTCAATTATGTAAATCGCACTTCACCCGAGTATACCCGATAGACCGGACGCATTTCATAGCGGTCCGGATTTCTTTCTTTATTAGTGTTCTTAAAAATTTCCAATTCATCATGTAATTATCAAGTATGTAAATATCTAGTGTTTAGTAGTTAAGTAGTAGTGCTAGTTGTTTTTGTTTCTCTTTTTCCTTTGTTCTTATGACTTTTTAACTTTTTTCTTCGTCCTGAGGAAGGGACAAGGCGTCCCGAAAATTTGACAATTTTTATTGTTCGTGTCGTTGGTCATTTTTAGTGCTTTATATATATATATATATATATATATATATATATATATATATATATATATATATATATATATATATATATATATATATATATAAATTGGTAAAACTAACTGGCCTCTCCCATTATGAACAGATCGATGAAACTTGTTTTCTGACGTAAAAATAAATTCATATCATGCTAATCGAGGACTGACGGTACATTAATTTCTAACTGACCAATCAGCTAAATGAAGTGCATTACGATGAGTACCACGAAAACACTAAAGACATGTTATGATTGGACAAAAGACTTTTTTAACCTTACTTCCATTTTTTATGCATTTGACTCACAGATTAGACACGGATCTACCATTCCCAGCTCACAGTTACTAAAAAATGATTTATAAATATAATTGTTTCAAGTTTTGTAAAGCATTTGGTGGGACGTTCCATAGGTCCACACGTATTCCCGAGTATTAGTAAACACAAGATTGATTTGCATTTCTTGACTCAAAACGGTAAACTTTGCGGTTCCAAGCGTATTATTATGTATAAACAGCATTTGCTGATCTTTAAAGTTTGAATAGTGCATGTCAGGGATAATGTGTAAATTGACCTACCGTGATACAATGTAAACATGTACTAAACCAGGATGTTTTGTCGTTCAGTCATCGGATTGTACAATTGTTCACTATAAGCGACTACGAGGGGTGATCAAAAAGTTCGCGAACTAAATGAATAACTTCCATAAAAGAAACAATATTTGGTTTCAATGTTGATTATATTTTAAATTAATCCTCCAATTTTAATGCACATCAACCATCGTTCTGCGCATGCGCGAATCACGTGATATTGGCGATCACGTGGCCCCCTCCGTAGCGTTCTGTCACAAAATTTGAAAGATTATTCTGAGTTTTATATATCTTTCCATGTGAGTTAATTTTTATGACAAGAACAGTTCATTTGTCAGAAATGGTGAAATCTCGGCAACAGAATGGTTGGATAAGAATATCCTTTCCAAAAATAAGCATAGCGATCATTAAAACACAAATCTTCCGTCTCGGAAAAGACCTTTCTTCAAGGTGGATACAGAATGGGTGCCTCCTTTTCATCATATCTAATATGTTTAAAATCTAAAATAAACGATATCTAAGGTATTTAATAATCATATTATTGTTCAAATATTCAACTATTTTCAAAGTGTTAATTGGAGGTCTTTGATAGCAAATTGCTTAATAAAAAACACATCTCTTTTCAAACTTGCTTTCACTGGGCAAGATGACAAGTATCATTTTTAACCATCTGCCTTCCTTCACTAAAGCGATAAATCCAATCAATAACTGAATTTATAGGAGCTCATTTATCTTAATAAACTGTGTACAAATTTTTATATGATACTGCAGAGGGATTTCTAAGATATACAATAAATTGTACAGTTGTTTGTTGAACGAGTTCGACTGAGACAACCATTTTTCGTCACAAGTGACCTACATAGTGACGTCATTTTCACATTGTGACGTCACAATCAAGGAGAAAAAAAATTATTCAGCATATTCTGTTTATAGAACATGTGTATGGCTATGCGTGTACCGAATTTCATTCTACTCTGAATTGTGATTTTGAAAATATAGAGATAGTTCGCGAACTTTTTGATCATCCCTCGTATGTGCGAAATAATAACAACAGCCATATAAGGAAGAATTCCCGGACTTGTATTCCCATCTATTATACTAAAACCCGCGTATTCTCTTTCAGCCAGGTCGAATTTTGCTTTGATGTGGTCTAACAATTCATAGATTATGCATTCTTATAATTAAAAGTGTAGAAAAGATAGATAGCAGTCATAGTCACATTACCCTTTGAATCTACACTACCTGAGAAAGCTACATGGCTGAGAACAGAATAAAGAGGATTTTTCTCCATGTATTCCTTTTTAAAACTTTGAATTCCCATTTAGGCTTTAACCAAACCCCAGCGGTTTTGATTTGAAAAAATCCAAATATATTGTATATTACAGGATTTACGGACGTTTTGGCTTCTTAGGCCCGGGGATTCTTGAGCTTTCAGCTTTGCGCTGGAATCTTCTTTACATAAAATGCTTTGTGTGTGTGTAGGGGGGTGGAGTATTCTATCGCATTGCACACAATAAAATTTGTTTTTCGACAAAGTGAATTGTATCTAAAGGCCATCGTAAAATACCCACGGGGGATATCGTCTTTAGATGAGTAAAGACAAAATTACGTGTGGTATCCGACAATGTCTAAAGACACTATTCATTATATTTTATGAAGGTGGAACCATTGATATAACAGCACACGAGGTTTTGGAAAATGGAAAAGTGAAAGAAATTCTCAAGGCATCCGGTGGAGACTCGGGAGGCACAAAAGTCGATAAAAATTACATTGACTTTGTGGAAAGCATTGTAGGTGAAAATGTAATGAGGAAAATTAAGAGAGAAAAACGAAGTCTGTTGTATGAAATATCTCGAGAATTTGAAATTGCAAAGCGTTCAATAAATCCTGGATCCACCTCCAAAGTCAATATTAGAGTTCCATCTGAATTATCAGATATATACGAGTCGGTATATCCAGGAAAATCATTGAGAAAGATTACCACTGTGGAACTACCACAAGGGAAGTCAATAAAAGTTTCCTTCATTGGGGATAAATTACGATTGGAATCTGACACAGCTGAAAGCTTTTTCGTTTCATCAATTTCTCAAATTCTTGACCACATGTCTTCCCTTCTTACAACAGAAGATGGCAGAGGCATAAGCACGATTTTGTTAGTTGGTGGTTATGCAGAGTCAGCTATGCTGGGTCACGCTATCCGAGAAAAGTTTTCAGAGAAACGAATTATTATTCCACAAGAAGCTGCCTGGTCCGTGCTAAGAGGCGCTGTTATTTTTGGCCACGACTCAAGTCTCATCAAAGAAAGAATAAGCAAGTATACCTATGGTATTGCATCTAAGGACAAATTTAATCCAGAAATTCATGATAAGAAATACAAAAAAGAAGAAAATGGAGAAATTTGGTGCTACGATTTGTTTAGTAAACACGTGACAATAGATGAAACAATAACTGTAGGAGAGTATCAAAGTGACAAAGGTTACACTACTTATGGTGGAAACTTCTATGTTGAAATATTCACGTCCACCAAAACTAATCCTAAGTATGTTGATGAGGATGGATGTTCCTCAGTTGGAAAGATCTCTTTCGATGACAAGGAACACGACGGAGATATAAGAGTTCAGATGATGTTCAGTGACACAGAGATAGAGGTCAATGTTATTCTTGAGAGTACTCAAAAGAACAAGAAACTTTATTTGAAGCAATAATGTGCCTTTTTAACGTGTGCTGTTATTTCATATAAAAACTATTTTGGTATTTGTAAAGAGATATACGAGAAAGAAACATCTTTTGAAAATTAACATAGGGTTATATAAGCCAGCATTCTGAGTGTTTTATATATAGTACTTTGGCGTTTGTTACAATTTTGTAACTGAAAATACTTAAATGTTTCTTAAAGGAGTGGATTCAAAAAAAAATAACAAATTATTTCGTTTTGCTGGTAATTCTCCGCAGCATCTCGGAGAAAATCGTGCAAAATAAATTTTCATTGTTATAAATTATGTAGCTGTAGAACAAAGTCGAGAAGTAAATGTATTTGAACGGATACTTGTACAGAAGTCCGTATTTTATGTCAGACGCTTTTGATTGCTCATATGTTGATAACAGGAAAATCTATATTCTATCCTGATGACATAATAAATGTATTATATTTGATAAAATGAAGCTAAATAATAATTTTTATATATATTTCATTTCATAGAAAATCTTTAGCTTGGCAGAACATTTGTACTTTTCAAAGACATTTAAAAACAAGCATCTTATATGTACCTTTACAAAGTTCATGTAAAAGTTGTATTTAAAGCACCTAAGAGTTTGTACAAAATTACGGTTTCTGTATCATATAAACACAAATGCAAAAAACAAACACACATATACAGAGAGAGAGAGGGGGGGGGATACGACGGAAAAGAGTCATAAGTTTCTACACGACTAAGTAAATCCATTTATGTAATAATATAGAAAATACATATAAAACATTTGAGTAAATGTCAACAAAAAAATAACACAATAGAATTGATCATGCTTTTCCGTGTTTGCTCTGCTCCTATTTTGTATTGTTTTATGGACTTTGAGATTGAATACTGTTCGTTATATCTCCATATCCTTCTTCCAGCGACTTTTATCAAGTAAGTAAAAGTCATATGATGCTATGAATGACGTGGAACATTTACAAAATTACAAGTGAACTTGATAAAGCGGTGGACTCAGATTGTAAAACTGGGTCGTAAATGAAACATATGGAAAAACGAACAGTATTCAAGATCAAAAGTCCATAAAACAATACAAAACAGGAGCAGAGCAAACAGGGACCTACAAAACCTCAGAGGTAGGATCAGGTGCATTAAAGTAGTGAGCATCCCCTACCGACCGTTCACACTCGCCTTTTGTTCCTTGTTATGGTCGGGAAATAACGGGAAAAATCCGTCGTCAATTCAATATAGAAATAATGGACTAACAATATGTATGAAAAACGTCAGTCCGCATTTGACTCAATGTGTATTTGCTGACAAGGGCCTTGTATCGATCATTGAACTCACGAAATGATCACTTTGAACGAGACAAGTTCTTGTTTCCTCAACTTGTTTGTCAATAATTTACCTCGTTTAAGAAATTTTCCATACGTAGAGCATGCTTTTCCGTATCGAATCCACTGAGATATATTAATTCTGTATGCAGGTGATGGAGGAATATTGCTGCCTAAGTAAGGGAAGTTGACGATAGAAAAGTTTATGTCATTACGTTTATTATTGAGCTTGGTTGTTAGATTACCATTAACGTCTTTTTCATGTAAAATATCGAAGTATGAAACAGATGTGTTAGACTCTGTGGTATCTTTTATCTCAAACTCACCAGGATATATCGTATCGATAGGAATGGAAATGACCATTGTTATTTAACAGTAAGTCGTAGATATATCTAAATGTCGAGCTGAAGACCACAGCAAGTATTTTCTTCTATTCACGAATAAGATTTTGCACAAATTCTGCTTCATATGAATACAAAAATAGGTCAGCTAATAACGGGCCGCAATTGGTGCCCATGAAAATCCCAATAGATTATTGGACCTGGTCTCCAAATAATTTTTATTATTTATGTGTCAATAAAATTTTACTATGGGTTTCTTTGTATAAAGAGTGTTTAATTATTAAATTCATGAACGGTGTTTTCTTCATTTCAAATTTAATCTTTTCACAAAAGTTCAAATGGATGGACAAAAGAACACGAGCAAATTTGAATGAAAGAAATCCACTTTCTGCACGTCCACCTTTCCGCCGAGTGGACCGAGGTTGCCGAAAACCAGTTGGTCCTTGAGGAGGGATACGGTGCAAGGAGGTGTGTGCATTCAAAGGCAAACTAAGAAAAACTTCCAACCTTATTTCACCGTTAAGAGGAATGGATTTGGAGTAGGATGCCAATACAGCCGCCGTTAATATGACAAAGAAATGTTAGAAAACAATGTTGCAATAAAACTCTAAATATTACTTGATTTGACTTTTTAAAGTACACTCTGAAATTTTCAAAATGTAAATGGCTATAATAATTCTTGGATTCATCAAGTATACATGCAAATTCAAAGAATTGTGTGTTATGGATGCTATTATCTATGGCATATTGTGTCAAATATGAACACCCTATCATATGTCATTCAAAGGTAATCCCCAAAGTTAAAGGTTTTTTAATTAGGTCTAACATGAATGTCAGGGTGAAGGGGTCAAAAATCATATATGATCGAAAACATCTTTTTTTTATCGGAAATGCACATGTTAGATATAAGATTCCTATCTCCTCTCAATCAAAAGTAGGGGAAAGAAAATTTTTGACATGCAGGTCAAACTTCAAGGTCACGGTCACAGAGTCAAACACCATGGTATAATAAGACAGGCCTTGCTACAGGCAATATACTTGTATATGATGAAAGCGTTATCTTTTCTCTTTCAATTAGATCAGTTCAAAGTAATGGTAGTTTTTTAAAGGAGAAAAAGGGGGAAATCTGTAAAGGAGTGGAATATTTATTCATATTAATTACAAGGGTTTTGATATAAAATGCAAAAATCCAAAGACTAATCTATCCCATTCATGCACCATTTCTCCTTTACATCTTCTGAAGAAATGCTATTACAGATGTATAAATTCTAAGAAGTACTAGTCTGTGTTCATGTTTCTTGTATGTCAGTCGAGATCAAAGGTTTCAAAATAACATAACTTTATTCGCGAAAGTGTCACTTCATAACGCGAAAGTAACGCATACAAAAATGTGCTCAATTTATAAGATTTATTTCCCTTTACAGAACTCAACTTTTAACCGATTCAAATATATGTATACAGTCCTTTAACCAAACTTCCTCGTCTTCTGATCACTTTTATGTGAGACAAATACTAGTAATTGTCATAATTAATGCTGAGATTCTGGGTTGATAGGACTCAGTGGTAAGTAGAAATTACAACTTTAAAATTAGAGTTTTGATTTTCTTTCATTCAGATTTACATGTACTTACCACCTCGAAAATATTAATAAGAATTTGCACATGAAACTGCACTCCCTATATCATCATATACATTATATTTACAACTCGCAGAAAAAAAAGAATAATGTTTCAGTACTGATCATTACTGCCATATCCACACTTTAAATAACATTTTTCTAATGTGGACTCTGGAGTTCAAAATAGATATATGATGTTTGTATCATTAATAATTGTCTAAGTAGGACGATTTCGAAGCAAATGAATCTATCATTTGTTTCTCAAAAAAATTGAATATCTGATCCAGATTGATTGATTAAAGATCATTCTGTGTGTTGAATCTTTAACTGAAAAGATGATCTACTTGTAAATAATTTCAAATGACCTTCAAGATGAGCAGCTTTCAATAAAACATCACAAGTTGTTTTGAATTGCTAACTAATCATGGCTTTCTTGCTCTTGAAAGAACATGTTTAAAGATTTGTTCCTATATGTTCCTACAATGTAAGTCTTTGTTCCCGAATTATGGCCTCAACCTACCCTCAGGGGTCATCATTTGAATCTACATATTTGTCTGAACTTGTTGCTGATGATGTCATCTTCGACTATCCACTGTGCCATTGACAGTCGACATGATTCACAAACTATCCATAGGTAAAGGATTAAATAGTTTATTCCAAATCCCTTCCTCCTTAAAGAGAAATTAATCAGGAAAAGGCAAATGAGTTTTGCATAAACCTTTTAATAAACACGATACCAAAAAAGATAAAAATCATGCAGAAAATTTCAGACATATTCAGTGTAAATACAAGTTTGTACAGATCATTGGAAGGAGCAAAAAAATTGTTTAAAAATTCCTTACTGTGACGTCATGATTTTACAAAGCACACATAATAAGCACGTGCAATGTTTGAGGATGTTATTATGAAGGCAGCCTCAAGTACATGTAGTAGCCTTGGTAGGATGGGCCATAATTAAGGAATTTCTTATTTGGAAAAAACACAAGAGCAACGGATTCAAAATTATTATTTATTGTATAAAGATGCAATCTTCTTCAGTTAAGTGCAGATTATAAACTTTATTTCAATTTTGATTACATTGACAATACCGAAATATCCGGTAATGTGATTGTTCTTTGAACAATAATACATGCTTAATTGATGCCCATACATTTCAAATACAATTTTCCATTTCTGTTTAAAGTTGTACATTTCTGTTTATTGCATTTGATTGGACACCCAGTGTAATAAGTATTCTTGTAAGCATATGATTTTCTTGTGAAATATTGAAATTTTGTTTATGGATCCTCCAAGAGAGTTTGGATAAAGTCGTACAAGTAGATATTGAAGGATGGGTTGGATTTTGCTATTTTAAGCGAGCTTTTTGACAGCGCTGAAAGTGAAAATTGGTAACAATCATTCAGCATTGTATTTTACTGTTGTGTTTCAGAAAACATTTTGAAATAAATCATACCACTCTTTCCTTCTCTTGAGATTCCAAAATTTGTAAGAGGGTATCAAGAAATCATCTCATAGAAGTGGAAATATCTATCATGACTGACTAGACCATTCATCTGGTAAAGTTATCATAGTAAGATATCGTATAATTGGAAATTTTTAACGAGACGCAAATTAAGCGATTTTTTCTTGAAATTTTGAGAAAAAAATGACAAGTAGAAACGCATTCGTAACATGATCACGTGATTTTTATCAAAACAATTGTTTGCACACAATGTTATCAACATTTGTGTATTTTGTTTGTACCAGTTCCAGTTTTTTTATCATCTTTTAAATTATCAATATCGGAAGGTTTCAGTTTCCATTTCATAGCCGAGTGAACTTGCCATATGCCATAGGTTATATAAGGAAAGAAGTTTTCAAATTTATTAATTTTTTGTGAATTTGGAAGACAGGCCACTTCAGCACAATAAAAGTTTTTTTTTATCCCTTGTCTGAATACGGTAGGAATAGTTTATACCTGTTTGTATTAATAAAAGATTGTCTACTATGTAAATATAAAATATAATTAGCCATGGTTCTCCTCTTTTTTGTTTGTTTGTTTGTTTATGTTTATATTATTTATATTTTAAACCATTTTATTTAAATGTTTTGAAATTGTTAAAAGTTGAAAGCTATGTTTTACAAATTTCACAGACTTCAAGATCTGAAATTGCAAAATTTGCTAATTTTTCCCTCATAAATTTATCTTGGACAGGCGCAATAAATGAAACAAAAATTCTTATGGGTTTTATATTTATTTGGCGCTATTGGGCACGGCTGAATTACACAAAATATTATTTCGGGCCTCCAAAGCAACGGGTAGGCCCAGCAACAACAACAACATTTCATTTCAACAACAACAACAACATTTCAGTACAACATCAACATACAACATATCAGGTGACCTTGACCCTGGGAGATGCAGAGGTCAAGGTCACATAATAAAAACTTGCAATGCAAGAATAATATTCACACATCCATGACTCTGGGAGGTGCAGAAGTCAAGGAAGCAAATAAACATAGTTTGTAGGTTTTATAGCAATCAGATTTCCATCTTCCTGAGGATTGAATAACTTGAGATGAAAACCCCTTTAAGGCCAATTCCGTACTTGCCCCAATCCGAAAGGAGTGGGATTTGTAGCCCCAAGACTCAAGGTTTAGGGCTGATATTGCTTTGGATAAAATCGAAGTAAATTGGTACTTAGACAGGGGAGCTCCGGAAAAATGACAAAATAATGGACCCCCCTGAGTAGGTCTATTTTCTAAAAACCTTTTGAGATTAGTGCAGGGGCAAGTTACATCCCCTGTGCCATATATCTGCAAAATTGTACCCCTACCATATTGGTCAGTCTTTGAAAATTTTATTTTGAGGAATAGTGTAGTGCTATTGTCGTCAAATTGGATGTCTGTATAAGCAACAACTTTATCTGAGGATTTGCCGGAGACTGCCAGTTCTCCAGCTCTAAGCAGGCCATAATATGCGATAGAAAATGCAGCTGAAAACAATGAAACCTCATATGAACTTGTACATACACTTGGTAGAATTTTAAGAATCTGCTCTAATATGGACTTTGTAATGGGCAACCTACTGTCACTACTGTGAGCTGTGCGTCTCAAACCCTGTAACAACTTTTTAACTATAAACTCTTCTGTTGGATCTTTATGAACTTGGAGTTTGCTATTGTAAGAAATAGAAGCCAAGTAGGAACGAACTGTAGAAAATGCAAGGCCTTTAAGTGACAAATGCGCAACAAATCTAACAATCAAATCGCAGGTGGGTGGCCAAGGGGTATTTAATCCTTGTTGTGAACAGCAGCTGAAATATGCTCTCATGCCTATTTGATAAGCTTTGCTAGTGTTTTCGGATAATGCTGCCCCTAACAACTTGTTTATTTCATGCTGGATATGAGGTTCTGGAATTCGATTGGTACAGGTTGTGGTGAGGTCTGTGCGTGTGGTGCAGCCTGCCGGAAACGGTGCCACTGCTGACGAGAAATTGAATCGGCAATAATGTTATCATTTGTACGAATGTGAACAGCACGAAAAAATATATTGTTTAACATGCAATCTAAAACAAATGGGCGAACTAATTTCATAACTCTACTGGATTTTGAGGACTGTTTATTCAAAACCGAAACCAATGCTGCATTATCAATATGAAACAGTACTTTCTTATTTGCAAGTTGACTACCCCATAAGCTAATGGCCAAAACTACTGGGATAAGCTCTAGTGTTGTCATGTCAGGCAATATATCTGAAGTGACCCATTCATGTGGCCAAGGAAAATAGCACCATTGCCCTTGAAAGTATGCTCCACAACCCAGGTGTGCAGAACCAGCACTATCTGTATACAGATCTAAAACTAAATTTGATGACCAATCACTTTCTTGGAAATAAACTTGACCATTAAATTGCTCTAGGAAACTTAACCACATAAGCATATCTTGCTTCATTTCATTGTTTAGCTTAATATGATGATGAGGCTTAGACACACCATGGGTTGAATCGTACAATCTCCTGACAAATGCTCGGCCAGCAGAAATAGCTTTTGTAAAAAAGTTTAGCTTCCCTAACAATGACTGTAACTGACGCAAAACTATTTGTTTTTTGCTTAAGTATTCATGCAGTATGTACTTCAATTCAATACATTTTTCATGAGGTACTCTGATTAACATTTGCACTGTGTCAATTTCTAAACCTAAAAATACAAGACAGTGAGTGGGATAAACCGTTTTGTCATCGGCTAAGGGGACCCCCAGTTCAGTACAAACTCCTTGAAATGTTTTCATTAATTTAAGACACGATTCCCTATCCTCCCCTGCAAATATGAAATCATCTAAATAATGATCTAAAGTACCAAAACCACTCTTTTTTTCAGTAATCCAGTGCAAGAATGTTGCAAATTCTTCAAATACTTTGCACGAGAGAGAGCAGCCCATTGGAAGGCATTTATCAATGTAATATAGACCCTCAACTTTGAATCCTAAAAGGTCAAAATCCCCAGGGAAGATAGGTAGTAGCCTAAATGCTGATTTAATATCTACTTTTGCAATAAAAGCACCTTTACCAACCTTTGCCAACATTTGTACAACTGTATCAAAGGATGTATAATGAACTGTGGACTCACTAGGGTCTATATAGCAATTTACACTGTTGTCCGCAGGATATGAAAGGTGTGTTATCAAACGCCACCCAGCGTTATCCCCCTTTGGTACCACTCCTACTGGCGACACTCTGAGATTACATATTGGTAGTTCTTTGTAGGGTCCCCCCACCCTGCCTAATTCAACTTCTTTGTTAATTTTTTCTTTTATTTCTGCTTTGTGTTCATAAGCTGAAATTAAATTGTTATTTTCTATATGTAACCTTGGACCTGAGTAATAAAGTCTGAACCCCTCAGAAAAGCCACTTAACAATTTGTTTGCTACGGATTTGTTTGGGTAAAGATCAAGGTAACTCTTTAATATGGGAATTTTAATTGGTGTTTTTCCTAGGACCCAAATATCTCTGACCATTTCCCCTGTAATTTTGGAAGTGGGACTGAGATCTTTGGTAGGAGTTTGGTTGAGCTTGTTGTCTTGTATATGCATTTCTAAATTGTGATTGTGGTTGCATGGACTGGGTTCGAAAGGAATTTGTGGAGTTTGATGAGCTACTGGTATTTACCTGGGCTCTTTGATAATTGCATTGTATGACTGAGTGCAAGCCGGCACAACGTGTACACGTGTGCATGTACTGACACGGATAACGACTGCAGGACCCCCGAAAATTAAAATCGTAGCAACATTTGTTTACTTGCGTGCTTTGAGTCTGGGGAAATCCAAGCTGATAACTAGGATTCATGTATAACAACCACAGCTCTGAATCAACTAATGCCCAAGAACTAGAGGGATCTATTGATTTCCGCAGACGGTACTGCGTGTCATATTGGTACCACCCTGTGGCCCCCCTTGAAGCCCCCAACCGAACTGTATGGATGTACTTTAGCATATCTACTGCTTTATCTGGATGGGCAGATATGTAAACAGATGCAAACATGAGCATGACATCAGTCCATTTTTCAATTGTATATATTTTAGCCACATTTTCCTTTGTTACAATTTCTCCTGTGGCACTTAGGGTTAGTTTTTTATCAGTACCCCCAGGTTTAGGTGGAAGCAGAGACTGTAATTCTACAAACTGACCTTCAATTATTTTTTGTTTTAATGATTGATTAATGTGCATACCTAGATTATGAACCGAATGCACTGGTACGGATTCCTGATCATTGCTTGTTTGGGCCTGGGGCTGTACTTGCTGTGTCGTGTGAGTCTGTTGTTGGGCTTGCTGAGGCTGAATGGGTTGATGCGATGGACCTGACAAGAAAGTCTGCTGTGGTTGGGCTTGAGGGATCGTGTAATGCAGTGACTGTGCAGGTATTGGAGCAGGTTGCGCAACTGGCTGCTGGTTGACTTGATGATGTGTTGTGGCAGCCGGCAGTGGATGGGCCTCATGTTGGGTCTGCTGAGGTATTGGAGCAGGTTGCATTATTGACTGCTGGCTGACTTGATGTTGTGTTGTGGCCGCAGGCAGTGGTTGGGCCTCATGTTGTGTCTGCTGCAGAGGCTGCATGGGTCGACTAGATGGACCTGGTATATACGTAGCTTCTGGATGGGTTTGCGTGTACGGGGTTGGGGTTGCTTGGGTTCGGTCCAACCGCCTTCTTGTGCGACCCCGATTCTCCATCGTTGTTTCAGCTGGATCAAATCGTTGTGGTGGACTACCTTTAGTTGATCGCTTTGTGCGTGGCATGTTGAGTCCCAAAAAACAAAAATGAAAAGTTAATTTAAAACAAAATTTCTCCAATTATACAAAAAATTAAAAATTGACTTTGACATTTAATGATTTACAAAAAAAGAAATTATTCCCCCCTTTTGCGAGTTCAATTCAGGGTCAATAAATTCAAGGCACTATTTTCCCTCTATAACCTTACCAACTCTATGGGCCAGTATCCTAGAAACAAAATCTGTATTAAATATATGTTCATTATGTTTTCCAATTTGCATGTTGACCCGTCCTGTGGCAATACAAGTACAAAAAAAAGAAATATCAACAGCTTACTTACAAATGACAAAGTGGTAAAATTGAGCGTTACGCCGACAACGGGCGATAACTCTTAGGAAATCTGTAGACAGTGGTATCAACCACCGATCAAGTCACGTTTTTAAATTTTAGTAAGGAACCAATAAACATCCTCCGCTGCATTGTTCTTATTTATTTGTTTATTAATCATAAGCTAAAGTTATAAATCATTATCAAATACACATAAATCTCTATACTTAGTCGTTTTCTAAAATTTGAATAACACCAACCTTGCAACTAGCGTGTAGCCGGCAAAGAGAGAGTTTGCCGCATGAGTGCTTTCTTTATATATAACTGAAGGTTAGATAACTCGTGCCAAAATAAGGAGAGGTAACTGCGCCAAAAAAATTGCGCTGCCAAGATAAAAGCATCTTATTCGCATATAGGCGAGATAGATGCCATATTACTTTTGTTGGTTTCTGATGCTTACCTCCAGGAGCAAAAGAGCTATCATAAGCTTTGGTTCTCGATATTTTGATTCTGGTTTTATCTAAAAATTGACTCTATTTACAAATGCTGCCACATACTTTCACAGTCACATATGGTTCATTTGACAATTCGCATTCTTGCAAAGCCACAGCAACCTGTTTCTGCCAAGATCATCTAAATCGCCATATTTTTAAAAACCAATTAGGCATGTGCTGGATGATTTGCGAAAGATACCAGCATCTCCGGATTCTGCAATGTTCAGCTGATCAAAGTTGTACATTTAGAATGGGAAAATATTCCCTTACAATTTTTAAGGGGCATACCAGATATTGATCTTAAATGATCCCCTAAACTATCTCCATAGTTTTAAAATTCTTGAGTAATTATGATATTGTGGAATTATTTTTATTCGTGGGTTTCAAAGTTCTTGGGTAGCCAAAAATTTCGTTGACACAAATTCTACTTCGTAATATAACTTTTAATGAATAATAAAACAGTTGTTTGTATGTTACGGTCGAGGTTACCCACACGGAAGCCACGAACACTGATCCCCGACGAACAACAGTGATTGCACGATATTTAGATAGTAGACCTACATTTCTTTATGATCCATGTATCAATTTACTAAATCATATTTATGTTGAGTTACTAAAATTTTACCTCTCTCTCTCTCTCTCTCTCTCTCTCTCTCTCTCTCTCTCTCAGGGCGTGCTTTTTTTTAAGTTTAGATATCAAATTCAAAACGATTTTCATTTAAACGATTCATCATTAAAATTCATCTTTAAATTAGATTTTCAAATGGATGGACAAAGTAACACTAACAATGCAGGAAAATTGAATGAGAGTAGTGCGCTTTCGAAAATTCCAAAATCCAGTTGGTCAGTGAAAAGTGATCCGGCACATTGAGGTGTGCACATTGAAAAGAAAACTGAAACTGAAAACTGAAAACTTCAAACCTTCCATCTTCGTTGGTACGAAGGGAGCAGGAGTAGGAATCGAATACAGTCGCCCTTAATAAATAAAAGAGAAAATGTTGGGAAAATAGTGCTGTGATAAAATTCCGAAGATTTTGTTGAATTTGACTCTTTAAAATTGACGGAATATGTACACTCTGCAAGTTCAAAATGTACATGGATATGAAATAATTATCTTTACAATATTTTCATAATCGTACATATAACCATTAACAATTTATAAGGGTGAATCATTCTCCTGGTATTCTTTTTTTTTAAGTTTTGACATCAGATAGAATTGAAACATTCTTCATTGATTTGTGGAGTAAAATGCCTAATTACGGGATGTTATAATAAAGAAAAGTCAAGGTCTTATCTCAAGACGTAAGAGTTGGTAGTTCTAGGTGGTGAGTAAAACATGAATTACAACTTAAAAATCCAATTTTCAATTTTATGTCACCCGGGTTTACTTACCCTCAAGTGTAATTTTATGAATGAATGCTTTACTTACTGCATAGAAATATAGAAGGAGGATTTCAAACCCTTGCCAAAAATAGGCGGGTACGAATCATTATAATTGTTTCTTCTCTTCATAGATTATACATATGAAACTGCATTCCCTTTTACCCAAGTGCGCAGTGGTAAGAGCGTCTGCCCTAACATCGCGAAGTAAGGAGTTGATAGATAAAAATTAAAATTATTTATGCTTTCTTGCTTTGAAAACCTTGTATAACATAAGTCGTTCCATAATTTGTCAAAGCTCCCTCGCGTAATACCATAGAGCTCTATAAGATTTCTGAACACGCTCAAAATATTGTACAGCTACATTAAACAATCAGATTTATTCATGAAACCAATTTTATTTGTTCAAGGGGCCCCTTTTGAAGCATATATACTTTGCATGTGTGAGTTAAAGCTATATATGCCGTATTAGTGTTTTATTTTCAAAGTAATAAATATATGTGGTGTCTCATCAAGTTATATAAGTTACATACTTTCTGCAAATAAGACAATTCCACTCCATCACTTTTAAAAGTTAAGAAATATTATTTGGTAAAAATTATTTTCTCTCCGTGTCGGATAAAAAACCGCCTCTTATTGAATTATTCATGATCACGTTGTCTCGCATGTTTACAGCAAACAATTGTCCAATCTCGTGAATGAACCGAAAAGCATGATGGTCTACTACGTTTTTACTACAAACACGTGAGTTAGGGATTGTCAATATTGAGAGCACCTCAGAGTTGGTTGCTTTTTGTACAGAGGAATAATCACGTGCAATTGTCTTTTCAATGGACATTTTCGGTTGGGTGAACTTCTACAGCTGTCAGCGACTATGGATAAAGAAGTGTGGAAACCATGTTGTGCCAAAATGAAATAACCAATGCAAACAAATGATATAATTTGATCAATTAAAATGTTTATTAGATACATTCGATTCTGCATTTCTTAATGCTTCAAAACAACAAAAAGTATTCCACAGAATATCATATATAAATCTGCACGTCAATATACCGAATGCCAATACCAGAATACAATGTACTACTAGATAATATACTTATATTCTTTACATGTGAACCACAGTATTTCTGACCCCTTGAAAAAAATATTTAAAAAATCTTGCAAGTAGGTTATCAGCATTGGCTGGGGCTAATTCGAAAGTGAAATTTGGAGTTTGGCAGTAAATTGCAGTGAATGAATAAAATTTAGTAGTGAAAGATATTGGAACCTATTTTACTTGTCAGATTTCTTCGAACTTATTGATTTTTATTCTTACTGTTCTATTCCCCCACCCAATTAAAAAAAACGATGCTTCCTACCTGAATTAATTTTTCTTAATGGTGTTCATCAAAATGCTTGGTTGTGCTCTCAAACTGGAATAGTTTTTAGAGGCCTGGAATTCCTTGACCAATTATATTTTCTTAGCCTAACTATATTTCTAATAAGGCAAGATGTATGGTATGTAAGTTTCATCTACATATGTTATGTAGTTCATATTAAAAAACGAAAAGGGATAATTGACGATATCCCATTCAGGGTAAACATAGCAGTTTAAATTACTTTCCATACATTGTATTTGACATAAAATATCTTTTGCGCATAATATGCGCTCCATACTGAAGATCGGTAAATGTTCACCCAACCGAAAATGTCCACTAGCAGTACAGCACGGGGAAACTCTAAACAAACGGACCTGTACAATGGAGTGGGGAAAACTTTAATTTTCATCGTTGTTAATCATTTCTGAGAGCGATTTAAAAAACTAGCCTTTTTGAAAAACACATGTAGTATTTTATGTAGTAACATATAAATGCATTAAATGCAACTCATTAAGCTGATTGGTCTATTTGTGTCCCTCACTGAACAGACGTCACAAAAAATATTTTCCTCGACCTGATGATTCTCGCGATGCTTTTCCCGCGCACATGCGCAGATCCAGGATAAACGTCAGTCCTTTATAAATATGCATGGGAATATCATGTTCTTTTCCTGACTAGTACTTTGTTAATACCGAATAAAATTTCGTCGAATTTGCAAGAATGCTTCATTTTTGGTAGCTTATCATACTGCAGAAATTTTTGTTCGGTTTCAGCTGTGCAAAAATACTGTTTAACACGGCATACATAGCTTTAAAGTAAGGTAATATACCAGCCCTTGGCGTTCTTCAAATCTTTACGAAGACAAATGATGTACGGATATTGTCAAATGTATAGTTACATTGTCAACATGATCAATAAGTGTGAAAACAGAGGAAAGCACAGATCTATAAAGAGCAATAGTTTTATAATGTAGACTCTCTTTTTTATAAAATTCAATACATCCGAAAATTCTTCCACAATCTACTATAAATACTGATGGAAAATCTCTGTTTTGGTTTCCACAGAATTACTGAACTTTCCGAATATATTATTTTAGTCAACAAATGTGCCTTATCTCAATGATGTTAGTAGAAACTTTTTTTCTCTCGAAGAGCTTTACGTTTGAATGTTCTGTTAAGGACATACGCAACGTACATTACATACATGTATACTGATAATTTTCAAGATACATTTCTGAATAAAAAATTATAGAACTATCATAATTATGTTCTTAGACAAAAAATAGCGTACATTACTTGGGGTTTTGAATATAGATATCAGTTGATGAAAATTCTCGAATATTTAAAACAAATATACAAAAATTGCTTAACTTGTATATAATAGATTTTTTTTTCTTTAAAAATTGTTTTAGTAGTGTTCAATACAATAGATAGATATCAAATCACATTTAAAAGAGAAGCATATACAGATCCTCCAAGTATTGGAACTCTTCAACTCCAGGGAAAAAGACACTTAAGTTTAATCTACGTTGCGTACATGTACATCCATAATATAAGCAATGCTGTCAGATTGAAAATCTTTGGATCTGGAAAAGAAACGTTTCACGTTGGTTGAACTAAGAAATTTTCTCTCGCAGGAACTCTTTTAAGAATGGTAATCAGAATTTGAAATAAATCCGAGTATACCAATGTGTCCTTGTGGCGCAATGAGAATAAATTGACTCTAGAAAACGATTCATGTGTGTAGGGATATGGAAATAACGAACAACATTCAATCTCAAAGTCCATTAAACAATACAAAATAGGAGCAGAGCAAACACGGACCTCCGAAACAGAGGTGGGATCAGGTGCCATGGAGGAGTGAGCATCCCCTGCTGACCGGTCACACCCGCCGTGTGCTCCTTGTCATGATCAGGAAATAGCGGAAAAATCCATCGTCAATTCAGTGTATAAATAATGGACTAACAATTAGTATGAAAAACGTCAGTCAGCATTTGACTCAATGATAAATTGTACTTGCTGACAAGGCCATTGTATCGACCATAGAACTTACGAAATGAAGAATTTAAACGAGACTGCTGATATTCTTGTTTCATCAACTTGCTTGTCAATAATTTACCTCGTTTTTAGAAATTGTTCATACATAGAGCATGCTCTTGCGTATCGAATCAAATGAGATATATATACACCGTATGCAGGTGATGAAGGTATATTGCTGCATAAGTAACGGAAGTTGACGATAGAAAAGTTAAATTCATCACGTATTTCATATAGCTTGGTTGTTAGATTACCATTAACGTGTAGGAATTTTGGAATATGAGACACCTTGGATGTAAGGCATATATGCTATCATCTTGAACTGCCAACTAATCATGGCTTTGTTGCTCTTGGGAGAAAAAGTTTAAAGAATTGTTCCTATTTATTCCTAGTATGTAATTTTTTCTTTCCCAAATGTGGCCCATATTTACTACCAGGGGTCATCATTTGAATTTAGACTAGTGATCCTTTGTAATCAACATGTGTCGTTTGACTGTACTTTTTGTCGTTGATGTCATCTTCTTCAGAACCACTGTGCCATTGACAGCCTAATATGACCCACAAATTATCCATGGGTAAAGAATTTAAAAGTTTATCCAAGCCCATTTTAACTGTCCCTCAAAGAGAAAGTAATGAAGAAAAGGCAAAATGAGGTTTGCATGAACTATGAAACACAAGACTAGAAAAAGATGAAATTCATGCAGAAGATTCCATACATATACAGTGTAAATTCAATTTTGTTCAAACCACTGGATAGAGCAAAAAGGGGAAAAGTTTATAAAAAAAATCTTTGTTGTACAAAATACATTTCGGTATTGTATGCAGACTTCATCGATATCAGTTAGTGCAAATTAAATTTTATTACAAATTTAGTTACATTTACAATACCGAAATGTTTCTGTGAGCAAAAAAACACACTTAACTGATGCCCATACGAGCCTTCTTTCAAGGTGTTTTATTTTGTATGTGTTTGTGTCTGTCTATGTACGACTATTATAAAAATATGCACTTACTGATGAAATTTGCATATCAATAAGAGTAAACCTTAATCTGTTGCTCCTGAGTAAAACATTTTACATGTAAAAAAAAAAATCCTTCTTTGTGGTTCATCCTGCCTCCTGAGGCCACTACTTGAGAATGCTCTCAAAATATGTTCAAACATTGCACTGTTCATTTTTATGTGTATAACTATTTTGTAAAATCATTACCATACAGTTCAGAATTCTTTAAACAAATATAACTATATGCGGTACATTGCATATTTTTCCCCCCGAAAAGCTATATTTTGAAAATTTCTTGAAATGTGCTTTTGTATAATTGTACGATAAATCTAAATTAACAAAAAATATTATAGTTTCAAAGTAGGTTATTGACAATTTTTGTTTTTATGACGTCACGTATACAAACTATTCGGATTATGTATTAATTTTCAGAAAGAGGAAAAAATATGCAAAATTTGCTCAATTTTTCCAATAAAATTTAGAGGTCTGCTCAAAATCAATATTTACACATTTTATTGATATTGTCATTCTACATTTCATAACAAAATGTGGAAACATGAAAATTTTAAACTTACGTCATTTTCCTAACATTACCGCATAAAGTCCTTTTCTTTTTATACATTGTTTAGACAATGCCTTATAAATAAATAATTTCTGCTAATATAATTATACTTCCAAATTGTCTAAATCAGAAAGTCTATGCTTACTCCTTTTGTAAAATTATAGTTACATTTCTAATAAAATATACATATAACTAGAAGTACTGTGAGCAATGAGCTCACTAAATGATACCCCCGCCTCCCATATGAATATAATGGCAGTGTCCATGTTTTGCCATGGGAAACCAAATATGTGTCGAATCAAAAAGTAAAATAGGAGGTGCACAATGGCAATATGTAATAAATATTCTCTTCAACTCTCATTAAATTTCATTCATAAGAGACAGCTAGACGGACGGTCGGACATACCGATTACTATATACCCTCCCGCTTTTCAAGCGGGGATATAACTAATAGCACTCAACCACAAATGTCGATTGAAACAATACAAATCAGGAGCAGAGCAAACGCAAACTTCTTAAACATCAAGGTGGTATTAGGTGCCATGGAGGAGTAAGCATGCCGACTGGTTACACCCACCATCGTGCTACTGTTCATGACAACTCTAACAAAAAAGCGTCAGTTAGTAATATACTAAATGATATCTAAGAGTGTATTTGCTGAGAAGATCATTGAAATCGACCACAGACTTGCAAAATGATTAATTTAATTGAGAATGATTACTTTGAGACGGTTATATTTCTTGTTTCGTCAACTTGTTTGTCAGTAGTGTGCCTCATTTTTTTAATTGTTTGTTCATAGAAAATCTATCCACCCACAGACAGAAATCATTTTGCTCTGGCCTTTCTTGTAAAAAAAAAATGAATTGTTGAAACTAAAATCATTTTTCCGAGATTATAACAATGAAACACTTGGAGATAACGAACAATATTCAATCTCATAAGTCCATAAAACAATACAAAATAGGAGCAGAGCAAACATGGACCTCCAAAACATCAGAGGGATCAGGTGCCGTGGAGGACTGAGCATCCCCTGCTGACCGGCCACACCCGCCGTGTGCTCCTTGTCATGATCGAGAAACTACGGGAAAATCTGTAAATTCATTATATAAATAATGGACTAACAATTTGTATTAATAATCTCAGTTAACATTTGACTAGTAAATGATACATTGTATTTGCTAACGAGGTCAATGTATCGGACATAGAACTTACAAAATGATGACTTCAAACGAGACTGTTAATATTCTTGTTTCATCAACTTGTTTGTCATTAATTTACCTAGTTTTAGAAGTTGTTCACACGTATAGCATGCTCTTGCATATCGAATCAACTGAGATACATAAACTCTGTATGCAGGTGATGAAGGAATATTACTGCATAAGTAAGGGAACTTGATGATAGAAAAGTTAAAATCATCACATTTAACACAGAGCTTGGTTGTTAGATTACCAAAAACAAGTCTCCCAATCTCTCCCCCTTTCTCTCTGTAACTTTCAATGAAGCAAATTTCACTCCAAGGTTTCATATTTTTGTTATTTGAGTCAAATGGAAGTCAATCTACTTTCTAGAACCAAAATCCTTGAATATCCCCCCCCCCTCTCTCTCTCTCTTATAAAAAGATTTCACTTTATATTTCTATATTTATTTTTCATAGAACTTTTTTTCAGAATAAGAATAATGCTTAATTAGTTAAAACAAAACTTGTATTCTTTCTTAATTAAAAAAAAAGTATACACAGTAACAAAATACAAACAGGTAAACATTTCTCTCCAAAACAGGGAAATGTTTCTAAGAGTTTTTATGTGTTTCTTGATTGCATGCATGCAATCAAAATTTAAGTCAAATACATATAAATTTATACAGTAAAATCATCTTCCTGTGCTAAAATATCATTTATAAAATAAAGTTTAAA